>NW_027035503.1:0-10746 GCF_034236695.1 Oncorhynchus nerka
ATAGAGACATGGTAGTAGAGGAGGAAGAGGAGAATAGAGACATGGTAGCAGAAGAGAGGAGGAAGGGAATAGAGACATGGTAGTAGAGGAGGAAGAGGAGAATAGAGACATGGTAGTAGAGGAGGAAGAGGAGAATCAGAGACATGGTAGTAGAGGAGGAAGAGGGAATAGAGACATGGTAGTAGAGGAGGAAGAGGAGAATAGAGACATGGTAGTAGAGGAGGAAGAGGAGAATAGAGACAGAGAGAGACATGGTAGTGGAGGAGGAAGAGGTGAATAGAGACAGAGTAGAGCATGGTAGAGAGGAGGAAGAGACGAGAATAGAGACATGGTAGTAGAGGAGGAAGAGGAGAATAGAGACATGGTAGTAGAGGAGGAAGAGGGAATAGAGACATGGTAGTAGAGGAGGAAGAGGAGAATAGAGACATGGTAGTAGAGGAGGAAGAGGAGAATAGAGACATGGTAGTAGAGGAGGAAGAGGAGAATAGAGACATGGTAGTAGAGGAGGAAGAGGAGAATAGAGACATGGTAGTAGAGGAGGAAGAGGAGAATAGAGACATGGTAGTAGAGGAGAGAAGAGAGAGAATAGAGACAGAGATGAGATATGGTAGTGAGGAGGAAGAGGAGAATAGAGACATGGTAGTAGAGGAGGAAGAGGAGAATAGAGAGAAGTAGAGAGCAGGAGAGAGAGACATGGTAGTAGAGGAGGAAGAGGGAATAGAGACATGAGTAGATGAGGAAGAGGGAATAGAGCACATGGTAGTAGGAGGAAGAGGGAATAGAGACATGGTAGTAGAGGATGGAAGAGAGGAGAGATAGAGAGAGACATAGGTAGAGGAGGAAGAGGAATAGAGACATGGTAGTAGAGTGATGGAAGAGGAGAACAGTGATAGTGGCAGTAGAGGAGGAAGGGGAATAGAGACAGTGAGAGAGCGATGGAAGTAGGACATAGAGAGTGGAGAGATAGGCAGGAGAGGATAGAGGGAATAGAGACAGGTGGTAGTAGAGGAGGAAGAGGGGAATAGAGACATGGTAGTAGAGGAGAGAGGAATAGAGACATGGTAGTAGAGGAGAAGGAGAATAGAGACAGGTAGTAGAGAGGAGAGAGAGAACATGGTAGTAGAGGAGGAAGAGGAGAATAGAGACATGGTAGTAGAGGAGGAAGAGGAGAATAGAGACATGGTAGTAGAGGAGGAAGAGGAGAATAGAGACATGGTAGTAGAGGAGGAAGAGGAGAATAGAGACAGAGAGAGACATGGTAGTGGAGGAGGAAGAGGGGAATAGAGACATGGTAGTAGAGGAGGAAGAGGAGAATAGAGACAGAGAGAGACATGGTAGTAGAGGAGGAAGAGGAGAATAGAGACATGGTAGTAGAGCAGGAGGAGGGTAGGGTTGCATCCCAATGACATCCTATTTCTTAGGGCACTACTTTTGTCCAGTGTCTATGGGGATCTTGTCTAAAGTAAGAGAAAGTAGTGCCCTATAAGAAATAGGATGTCATTTGAGAAGCAGAGGGAAGAGACGGACTGAAGTGTGTTTGTGTCTTTACCGTCAAGGTCATTCTCTGGCGTCTCGGCGGTGAACCACTCGCTGGCCGGGCCCGTGCCGTTAGCTGTCATGGCAGAGACCTGGAAACTGTACTGACTGCCTTTCTCCAGCCCTGAGAGGAGAGGATGTTGTGAAAGACATGTTAAACACAACTAAAACATCTGTACTGACTGATTTTCTACAGCCCTGAGACAGAGACGCACAACAACGTCAGAAAGATATTTTTAAAGACACACAACGACACATAGATGTTAAATGAAAACAGTACTTATCACAAACCTGAGTCTGTAAACACGGGGGGTTGAACACGACAACATCACAGAGACATGGTAAACACCCTACAGTGTCTGTGTGGTTGGTAACATCCAGCACACTAAACACATACAGAATGGTAACCGGTTCAATCCCCACAACAGCTTTTAACTCTCATCCTCAGATGTGTCCTTTCCTTTCTTCCTTTCCTTCCATTTCAACCCTTCAAAAAACATCTCTGTGTTTATTTTTCATGGACGAATCTGAGCAAGAATATAAATATTTTTTAATGTAACCTTTTATATAACTAGGCAAGTCAGTTAAAGAACAAATTCTTATTTAAAATGACGGCCTCTACCCCCGGCCAACCCGGACGACGCTGGGCCGCCCTATGAGACTCCCAATCACGGACGGTTGTGATACGGCCTGGTATCGAACCAGGGTCTGTAGCGACGCCACTTGCACTGAGATGCAGTGCCTTAGACCGCAGCGCCACTCGGGAGCCAATAGCTAAAGCTTCAATGTCCTTCAAAACCATCAACACATCTCTGTGTGTTCATTGTTAGTGGCAGTTTCTGCACATTCAAAGGCTGAAAATGCATTGTTGCATTACAGAGAAACCATCAGTGGATCAGTACATCACCACTATTCTCTATAGATGATTGTGGGTCAGTACATCACTATTCTCTATAGATGATTGTGGGTCAGTACATCACCACTATTCTCTATAGATGATTATGGATCAGTACATCACTATTCTCTATAGATGATTGTGGGTCAGTACATCACCACTATTCTCTATAGATGATTGTGGGTCAGTACATCACCACTATTCTCTACAGATGATTGTGGGTCAGTACATCACCACTATTCTCTACAGATGATTGTGGGTCAGTACATCACTATTCTCTACAGATGATTGTGGGTCAGTACATCACTATTCTCTACAGATGATTGTGGGTCAGTACATCACTATTCTCTACAGATGATTGTGGGTCAGTACATCACCACTATTCTCTACAGATGATTCTTCTTCTATTAGGGATAAAACAGGTCTTAATACTACACACAGAGGGACAGACAGACGGACAGACGGACAGAGAGACAGACAGACAGACAGACAGACAGACAGACAGACAGACAGACAGACAGACAGACAGACAGACAGACAGACAGACAGACAGACAGACAGACAGACAGACAGACAGACAGACAGACAGACATACGGAGGGACAGACAGACGGACAGAGGGACAGAGGGACAGACAGACAGACATACAGACAGACAGACAGACAGACAGACAGACAGACAGACAGACAGACAGACAGACAGACAGACAGACAGACAGACAGACAGACAGACAGACAGACAGACAGACGGAGGGACAGACAGACAGACAGTGTTGGAGAAAACCATTGAAGTGAGCTCAGCATTGCATGTAGATAGGTTTGGCTGCTAGGCTGAAGTAGCAAGCACATGCACATTAAGAGAAGATGATATCCAGGCCATATGACACCCAGACCATACTCTATTTTTGTAGGAATACATTAACCAAGACCATACGTGCATTCATGACAGCTGAACGTGCTGTGGTCAGCAGGGTGCAGGAAGAAAGATGTAGGCAAGATAACTGATGACTAACACGTAAAACATGGGCATGCAGTACATACATTATTTTTAGAACATGGAAAGAGTTCTGCCATCGTTGTTACCAAAACCGGATACTAAGGGGGAGTAGCTCTATTTACATATGTGATGTACCCCAATACTGTGTATGTATAAAAGCAGAGCCAGTGTTAAGTAGCGGCGGCTTTTCCCGCGGACCAGCACGGCTTTAATAACTTGTATTGAAGGCTACATTGAATTCAACAGTTTCTTCTGAGAGTATTATATTTCTATAGACAGTATTATATTTCTATAGACAGTATTATATTTCTATAGACAGTATTATATTTCTATAGACAGTATTATATTTCTATAGACAGTATTATATTTCTATAGACAGTATTATATTTCTATAGACAGTATTATATTTCTATAGACAGTATTATATTTCTATAGACAGTATTATATTTCTATAGACAGTATTATATTTCTATAGACAGTATTATATTTCTGTAACAATTATCTACGACAACAGACAGACAGACAGACGGACAGACAGACAGACAGACAGACACACTGAGGGACAGACAGACAGACAGACAGACAGACAGACAGACAGACAGACAGACGGAGGGACAGACAGACAGACGGAGGGACAGACAGACAGACGGAGGGACATACTGACAGACGGACGGAGGGACAGACTGACAGACTGACAGACGGACGGAGGGACAGACTGACAGACAGACGGAGGGACAGACGGACGGACAGAGGGACAGACGGAGGGACAGAGGGACAGACGGACAGACTGACAGACAGACAGACGGAGGGACAGACGGAGGGAGGGACAGAGGGACAGACAGACAGACGGAGGGACAGGGAGGGACAGAGGGACAGAGGGACAGACGGACAGAGGGACAGAGGGACAGAGGGACAGACAGGAGGGACAGAGGGACAGAGGGACAGAGGGACAGACGGAGGGACAGAGGGACAGACGGACGGAGGGACAGACTGACAGACAGACAGACGGAGGGACAGACGGAGGGAGGGACAGAGGGACAGAGGGACAGACGGACGGAGGGACAGACTGACAGACAGACAGACGGAGGGAAGGACAGAGGGACAGAGGGACAGACGGACGGAGGGACAGACTGACAGACAGACAGACGGAGGGACAGAGGGACAGAGGGACAGACGGACGGAGGGACAGAGGGACAGAGGGACAGACTGACAGACAGACGGAGGGACAGAGGGACAGAGGGACAGACTGACAGACGGAGGGACAGAAGGACAGAGGGACAGACGGACGGAGGGACAGAGGGACAGAGGGACAGACGGACAGAGGGACAGACTGACAGACAGACGGAGGGACAGAGGGACAGACTGACAGACAGACAGACGGAGGGACAGACAGACAGACGGAGGGACAGAGGGACAGAGGGACAGACTGACAGACGGACGGACGGAGGGACAGAGGGACGGAGGGACAGACTGACAGACAGACGGAGGGACAGAGGGACAGAGGGACAGACGGACGGAGGGACAGAGGGACAGAGGGACAGACTGACAGACAGACGGAGGGACAGAGGGACAGAGGGACAGACGGACGGACAGACGGACGGAGGGACAGACTGACAGACAGACGGAGGGACAGAGGGACAGACGGACGGAGGGACAGAGGGACAGACTGACAGACAGACGGAGGTACAGAGGGACAGAGGGACAGAGGGACAGACGGAGGGACAGAGGGACAGACGGACGGAGGGACAGAGGGACAGAGGGACAGACTGACAGACTGACAGACAGACGGAGGGACAGACTGACAGACGGAGGGACAGACTGACAGACAGACGGAGGGACAGACTGACAGACGGTGGGACAGACAGACAGACGGAGGGACAGAGGGAGACAGAGACAGAGAGAGGGACAGACAAGCTCTGGTCAAAAGTAGTGCACTATATAGGGAATAAGGTGATAACCCCGAGGCCAGGTATCCCCCTTAATAACCCCTGAGGCCAGGTATCCCCCTCCCCCTCGTCTGTCTCTGCCTTGAGATGCAGCCGCTGCAAATTGAACAATCTATTTTCGCCTTCAAACCATATCAGCCGAGTCTCCCATTAAGAAAACACTGATACGTCCCAAATGGCAACCCTATTCCCTACGTTAGTGCACTACTTTTGACCCAAATGGCACCCTATTCCCTACGTTAGTGCACTACTTTCGACCCAAATGGCACCCTATTCCCTACGTTAGTGCACTACTTTTGACCCAAATGGCACCCTATTCCCTACATTAGTGCACTACTTTTGACCCAAATGGCAACCCTATTCCCTACATTAGTGCACTACTTTTGACCCAAATGGCACCCTATTCCCTACATTAGTGCACTACTTTTGACCCAAATGGCAACCCTATTCCCTACATTAGTGCACTACTTTGGACCAGGGCCCATATTGTACTATATAGGGAATAGGGTGCCCTTTGGGAGACAGACATATACAGACGGTTGGTCTGTCTGGTTTCACAACATATTGAATTAATGTAAATCATTAATCAAACCATGAAGTAAGCATAACAACTAAACTGCAGAAACAATAAATAATCATGAATTGTAATAATAATAATAATTAATTTAGCCTCTCTAGCGTAAGCCAGAGAGGTAAAACATGCAGCTTTTATGTGTGAGATGAAAAAACATACATTTTTTCACGTGTAACATCTGACTGGTGAAAATAGGGCTTTCAGAATGTATTCAGACCCCTTGACTGTTTCCACATGTTGTTACATTACAGCCTTCTGCTAAAATGGACTACAACTAAAATAACTCAGCATGACCTCATAATGACCTCATAATGACCTCATAATGACCTCATAATGACAAAGTGAAAAAAACACATTTTGACATTTACAGAAGTATTCAGACCCTTTGCTATGAGACTCTAAATTGAGCTCAGGTACATCCTGTTTCCATTGATCATCCTTGAGATGTTTCTACAACTTGATTGGAGTTCACCTGTGGTAAATTCAATTGATTGGACATGATCTGGAAAGGCACACACCTGTCTATATAAGTTCCCACAAAAACCAAGCCAAGGGGTCGAAGGAATTGTCCCTAGAGCTCCGAGACAGGATTGTGTCGAGGCACAGATCAGGGGAAGGATAGAAAAACAGGTACCAGAAGTCTCACCTGTGAACAGGTACCAGAAGTCTCACCTGTGAACAGGTACTAGAAGTCTCACCTGTGAACAGGTACCAGAAGTCTCACCTGTGAACAGGTACCAGAAGTCTCACCTGTGAACAGGTACCAGAAGTCTCACCTGTGAACAGGTACCAGAAGTCTCACCTGTGAACAGGTACCAGAAGTTGTTAGGTTCGATGGCCTCATGGTCTCCTCGTCGACCGGTCTTCCGGTGTCGGAGTTTGTAGCCGGTGATGAACCCGTTCTGGCTATTGGGAGGAGGGGGCTGCCAGCTCACCTTAATGCTCTGAAACACAGAGAGAGGACACATGTTCACTATGTACACGTGATCCCAGAGGGAACTGAAACCGGAAGCCTTGCTTCGCTGAGGCCACTCTCTTACCAATAAACCCAAATGCTGATTTAATAACCACCACATACAGCCATCCAAGACATACACGCCAGGCGGTGTCTGAGAAAGGCCCAGAAAATTGCCATAAACCCCAGCCACCCGGGACTGTCCTCCTCCCGTCCAGCAGGCGGTACCAGCTCCAGCCCTGCACTTTGAACAAGATACTGACCTGAATATAGCGGACCGGGCACAGTCAGGACATTCATCTCCAGATAGCTAGGTGGACCAGTCACAGTCCAGTACATTCATCTCCAGATAGCTCATTGGACAGTCATGATCATTTGTCTTACATTCATCTCCAGATAGCTAGGTGGACCAGTCATAGTCAGTACATTCATCTCCAGACAGCTAGGTGGACCAGTCATAGTCAGTACATTCATCTTCAGATAGCTAGGTGGACCAGTCATAGTCAGTACATTCATCTCCAGATAGCTAGGTGGGACAACCACATATCACAGTCATAGTCAGTACATTCATCTCCAGATAGCTAGGTGGACCAGTCATAGTCAGGACATTCATCTCCAGATAGCTAGGTGGACCAGTCATAGTCAGTACATTCATCTCCAGATAGCTAGGTGGACCAGTCATAGTCAGTACATTCATCTTCAGATAGCTAGGTGGACCAGTCATAGTCAGGACATTCATCTCCAGATAGCTAGGTGGACCAGTCATAGTAAGTACATTCATCTTCAGATAGCTAGGTGGACCAGTCATAGTCAGTACATTCATCTCCAGATAGCTAGGTGGACCAGTCATAGTCAGTACATTCATCTTCAGATAGCTAGGTGGACCAGTCATAGTCAGGACATTCATCTCCAGATAGCTGGACCAGTCATAGTCAGGACATTCATCTCCAGATAGCTAGGTGGACCAGTCATAGTCAGGACATTCATCTCCAGATAGCTGGACCAGTCATAGTCAGGACATTCATCTCCAGATAGCTAGGTGGACCAGTCATAGTCAGGACATTCATCTCCAGATAGCTAGGTGGACCAGTCATAGTCAGGACATTCATCTCCAGATAGCTGGACCAGTCATAGTCAGTACATTCATCTCCAGATAGCTGGACCAGTCATAGTCAGGACATTCATCTCCAGATAGCTAGGTAGACCAGTCATAGTCAGTAAAGCGTGAGTGGACATAACAGAAGACATTAAACTGGCCTCTGTGTTGATGGGGTTTGTGTGTTGCTCTGGAGGTAGGAATGTTGGCATGGGGGTGATTAAGAGAGGCACACACACACACACACACACACACACACACACACACACACACACACACACACGAAACAATTAAGAGAGAAACAGTCCGTGCCATTTTGATTTTGGCCTTGATGTAACAGCACTAATTATCCCACCAAACAGAAGGGATCTGCACGGACACAATATACAGCCATTCCCTATTGACACAGGGAGGCTGTAGCAGCCATTAGCCCCCCCCCCGCCCCCCCCCCCCACACACACAGTGAAGGTCTAGTCATGTACACATGTATACACAGTATTTGCATATTATACTCCACATAATGCATTCATGATGGGAATCTACGACTGGAAAGAGAGACCGAGCATGAATACATGCAGTGGTTCATATTAATTGAGACGTGTATGGTGTGCGTGGTGTGTGGTGTGTGGTGTGTGTGTGTGTGGTGTGTGGTGTGTGGTGTGCGGTGTGCGGTGTGTGGTGTGTGGTGTGTGGTGTGTGGTGTGTGTGTATGTGTGTGTGTGTGTGGTGTGTGGTGTGTGTGTGTGTGTGTGTGTGTGTGTGGTGTGTGGTGTGTGTGTGTGTGTGTGTGTGTGTGTGTGTGTGTGTGTGTGGTGTGTGTGTGTGTGTGTGTGTGTGTGTGTGTGTGGTGTGTGTGTGTGTGTGGTGTGGTGTGTGTGTGTGTGGTGTGGTGTGTGGTGTGTGGTGTGTGGTGTGTGTGTGTGTGTGGTGGTGGGTGTGTGGTGTGTGTGGGTGTGTGTGTGTGTGTGTGTGGTGTGTGTGGTGTGTGTGGTGTGTGGTGTGTGTGTGTGTGGTGTGTGTGTGTGTGTCTGTGTGTGTGTGGTGTGTGTGGTGTGTGGTGTGTGGTGTGTGGTGTGTGTGGTGTGTGTGGTTTGATGCCTCTCTTTATTTATCTGTACTGTGCAGGTTGTAGACGAAACCCTCCCTAATGACTATTTATATTCAAACCTAGGTTACACAGAGCCGTGGCCTCCTTTAAAACGTCACACAGACAGAGTATTACATATGTATGTTGCAGTGGAGGCTGGTGGTTGGAACTATAGGAGGACGGGCTCATAATAATGGCTGGAATGGAATCAATGAAACGGAGTCAAACATTTCAATAAGTTTTGCATATACCCCATTACAATGACCTTAGGGTTAGGTAACAGGGGTTAGGGTTAGGTAACAGGGGTTAGGGGTTAGGGTTAGGTAACAGGGGTTAGGGTTAGGGAACAGGGTTAGGTTAGGGAACAGGGGTTAGGGTTAGGGAACAGGGGTTAGGTTAGGGAACAGGGGTTAGGTTAGGAACAGGGTTAGGGTTAGGTAACAGGGGTTAGGGTTAGGGTTAGGTAACAGGGGTTAGGGTTAGGGTAACAGGGGTTAGGGTTAGGTGAACAGGGGTTAGGGGTTAGGGTTAGTAACAGGGGTTAGGGAACAGGGGTTAGGGTTAGGAACAGGGGTTAGGGGTTAGGGTTAGGTAACAGGGGGTTAGGGTTAGGGAACAGGGGTTAGGTTGGGAACAGGGGTTAGGTTAGGAACAGGGTTAGGTTAGGAACAGGGGTTAGGTTAGGGTTAGGTAACAGGGGTTAGGGTTAGGGAACAGGGGTTAGGGTTAGGGAACAGGGGTTAGGGGTTAGGGTTAGGTAACAGGGGTTAGGTAACAGGGGTTAGGGTTAGGTAACAGGGGTTAGGGGTTAGGTTAGGTAACAGGGGTTAGGTAACAGGGGTGTAGGGGTTAGGTAACAGGGGTTAGGTAACAGGGGTTAGGTAACAGGGGTTAGGTAACAGGTGTTAGGTAACAGGGGTTAGGTAACAGGGGTTAGGGGTTAGGTAACAGGGGTTAGGTAACAGGGGTTAGGTAACAGGGGTTAGGTAACAGGGGTTAGGTAACAGGGGTTAGGGGTTAGGTAACAGGGGTTAGGTAACAGGGGTTAGGTAACAGGGGTTAGGGTTAGGTAACAGGGGTTAGGTAACAGGGGTTAGGTAACAGGGGTTAGGTAACAGGGGTTAGGGTTAGGTAACAGGTGTTAGGTAACAGGGGTTAGGTAACAGGTGTTAGGTAACAGGGGTTAGGTAACAGGGGTTAGGTAACAGTGGTTAGGTAACAGGGGTTAGGTAACAGGGGTTAGGTAACAGGGGTTAGGTAACAGGGGTTAGGGTTAGGTAACAGGTGTTAGGTAACAGGGGTTAGGTAACAGGGGTTAGGTAACAGGGGTTAGGTAACAGGGGTTAGGGTTAGGTAACAGGGGTTAGGTAACAGGGGTTAGGTAACAGGGGATAGGTAACAGGGTTTAGGTAACATGGGGTTAGGTAACAGGGGTTAGGTAACAGGGGTTAGGTTAGGTAACAGGGGTTAGGTAACAGGGGTTAGGTAACAGGGATTAGGTAACAGGGGTTAGGTAACAGGGGTTAGGGAACAGGGGTTAGGGAACAGGGATTAGGGTTAGGTAACAGGGGTTAGGTAACAGGGGTTAGGTAACAGGGGTTAGGGTTAGGTAACAGGGGTTAGGTAACAGGGGTTAGGTAACAGGGGATAGGGTTAGGTAAC
>NW_027035504.1:0-10753 GCF_034236695.1 Oncorhynchus nerka
TTGTCCTTATGTTAGGCCCTGTCCTTATGTTAGGTCCTGATCTGGCTATGCCATATGGCTGTGGGCTACACCAGTTCATTTAGTTGTCTGTTTGTTAGGCCCTGATCTGGCTATGCCATATGGCTGTGGGCTACACTAGTTCATTTAGTTGTCCTTATTGTTAGGTCCTGATCTGGCTGTGCCATATGGCTGTGGGCTACACTAGTTCATTTAGTTGTCCTTATGTTAGGTCCTCTCCTTATGTTAGGTCCTGTCCTTATGTTAGGTCCTGATCTGGCTGTGCCATATGGCTGTGGGCTACACTAGTTCATTTAGTTGTCCTTATTGCTAGGTCCTGGATCTGGCTATGCCATATGTTGGGTCACTAGTTCATTTAGTTGTCCTTATGTTAGGCCTGATCTGGCTATGCCATATGGCTGTGGGCTACACTAGTTCATTTAGTTGTCCTTATGTTAGGCTGTCCTTATGTTAGTCCTGATCTGGCTATGCCATATGGCTGTGGGCTACACCAGTTCATTTAGTTGTCTGTTTGTTAGGCCCTGATCTGGCTATGCCATATGGCTGTGGGCTACACTAGTTAATTTAGTTGTCCTTATGTTAGGGCCCTGACTGGCTTCCATATGGCTGTGGGCTACACTAGTTAATTTAGTTGTCCTTATGTTAGGTCCTCTCCTTATGTTAGGTCCTGATCTGGCTGTGCCATATGGCTGTGGGCTACACTAGTTCATTTAGTTGTCCTTATTGCTAGGTCCTGATCTGGCTATGCCATATGGCTGTGGGCTACACTAGTTCATTTAGTTGTCCTGATGTTAGGCCCTGATCTGGCTATGCCATATGGCTGTGGGCTACACTAGTTCATTTAGTTGTCCTTATGTTAGGCCCTGTCCTTATGTTAGGTCCTGATCTGGCTATGCCATATGGCTGTGGGCTACACCAGTTCATTTAGTTGTCTGTTTGTTAGGCCCTGATCTGGCTATGCCATATGGCTGTGGGCTACACTAGTTCATTTAGTTGTCCTGATGTTAGGCCCTGATCTGGCTATGCCATATGGCTGTGGGCTACACTAGTTCATTTAGTTGTCCTTATGTTAGGTCCCTCCTTATGTTAGGTCCTGTCCTTATGTTAGGTCCTGATCTGGCTATGCCATATGGCTGTGGGCTCACCAGTTCATTTAGTTGTCTGTTTGTTAGGCCTGATCTGGCTATGCCATATGGCTGTGGGCTACACTAGTTCATTTAGTTGTCCTTATGTTAGGCCCTGATCTGGCTATGCCATATGGCTGTGGGCTACACTAGTTCATTTAGTTGTCCTTATTGTTAGGTCCTGATCTGGCTGTGCCATATGGCTGTGGGCTACACTAGTTCATTTAGTTGTCCTTATGTTAGGCCCTGATCTGGCTGTGCCATATGGCTGTGGGCTACACTAGTTCATTTAGTTGTCCTTATTGTTAGGTCCTGATCTGGCTATGCCATATGGCTGTGGGCTACACTAGTTCATTTAGTTGTCCTTATTGTTAGGTCCTGATCTGGCTATGCCATTTGGCTGTGGGCTACACTAGTTCATTTAGTTGTCCTTATGTTAGGTCCTGATCTGGCTGTGCCATATGGCTGTGGGCTACACTAGTTCATTTAGTTGTCCTTATGTTAGGCCCTGATCTGGCTGTGCCATATGGCTGTGGGCTACACTAGTTCATTTAGTGGTCCTTATGTTAGGCCCTGATCTGGCTATGCCATATGGCTGTGGGCTACACTAGTTCATTTAGTTGTCCTTATGTTAGGTCCTGATCTGGCTGTGCCATATGGCTGTGGGCTACACTAGTTAATTTAGTGGTCCTTATGTTAGGCCCTGATCTGGCTATGCCATATGGCTGTGGGCTACACTAGTTCATTTAGTTGTCCTTATGTTAGGTCCTGATCTGGCTGTGCCATATGGCTGTGGGCTACACTAGTTCATTTAGTTGTCCTTATGTTAGGCCCTGATCTGGCTGTGCCATATGGCTGTGGGCTACACTAGTTCATTTAGTTGTCCTTATTGTTAGGTCCTGATCTGGCTATGCCATATGGCTGTGGGCTACACTAGTTCATTTAGTGGTCCTTATGTTAGGCCCTGATCTGGCTATGCCATATGGCTGTGGGCTACACTAGTTCATTTAGTTGTCCTTATGTTAGGTCCTGATCTGGCTATGCCATATGGCTGTGGGCTACACTAGTTCATTTAGTTGTCCTTATTGTTAGGTCCTGATCTGGCTATGCCATATGGCTGTGGGCTACACTAGTTCATTTAGTGGTCCTTATTGTTAGGTCCTGATCTGGCTATGCCATATGGCTGTGGGCTACACTAGTTCATTTAGCAGACAAGATTGGCTTATAATTCCGTGGCATTATTTTATATTATTTTATAGTATGAAGAAAACAATTGATCAAAGCTAAAAAATATATATATAAAGATTTTCTCCAAACGATTTGAGGGAGGGCTCACATGTGGCTATTCTGTGTTGATCGGTAAATAAAGAAATACAGTTGAAGTGGGAAGTTTAAATGCAGCTGGTGGCCACACATACACTTACGTTGGAGTCATTCAACCACTTCACAAATTTCTTGTTAACAAACTACAGTTTTGGCAAGTCGGTTAGGACATCTACCTTGTGCATGACACAAGTCATTTTTCCTACAATTGTTTACAGAGAGATTATTTCACTTATAATTCACTGTATGACAATTCCAGTGGGTCAGAAGTTTACATACACTAAGTTGACTGTGCCTTTAAACAGCTTACATAATTACAGAAATTGATGACTTTAGAAGCTTCTGATAGGCTAATTGACATCATTTGAGTCAATTGGATGTGTTCCTGTGGATGTATTTCAAAGCTTACCTTCAAACTCAGTGCCTCTTTGCTTGACATCATTGGAAACTCAAAAGAAATCAGCCAAGACCTCAGAAAAATTATTGTAGACCTCCACAAGTCTGGTTCATCCTTGGGAGCAATTTCCAAACGCCTGAAGGGACCACGTTCATCTGTACAAACAATTACGTCATCTGTACAAACAAAAACAGTTACGTTTGGAGGAAAAAGGGGGAGGCTTGCAAGCCAAAGAACACCATCCCAACCGTGAAGCACGGGGGTGGCAGCATCATGTTGTGGGGGTGCTTTGCTGCAGGAAGGACTGGTGCACTTCACAAAATAGATGACTTCATGAGGAAGGAAAATGATGTGGATATATTGAAGCAACATCTCAAGACATCAGTCAGGAATTTAAAGCTTGGTCGCAAATGGGTCTTCCAAATGGACAGTGACCCCAAGCATACTTCCAAAGTTGTGGCAAAATGGCTTAAGGACAACAAAGTCAAGGTATTGAAGTGGCCATCACAAAGCCCTGACATCAATCCCATAGAAAATGTGGGCAGAACTGAAAAAGCGTGTGTGAGCAAGGAAGCCTACAACACCTGACTCAGTTACACCAGCTCTCTCAGGAGGAATGGGCCAAAATTCACTCAACTTATTGTGGGAAGCTTGTGGAAGGCTACCTGAAACGTTTGACCCAAGTTAAACAATTTAAAGGCAATGCTACCAAATACACTCAATTAGTATGTAAACTTCTGACCCACTGGGAATGTGATGAAAGACATAAAAGCTGAAATAAATAATTCTCTCTACTATTATTCTGACATTTCACATTCTCAAAATAAAGTGGTGATCCTAACTGACCTAAAACAGGGACTTTTTACTAGGATTAAATGTTGTGAATTGTGAAAAACTGAGTTTAAATGTATATGGCTAAGGTTTTTGCAAACTTCCGACTTCAACTGTATGTACTCCTCATATATGCTTAATTTAGAGTTATTAATGTAACTTTAGTTGTTCTACAAACAAACGCTGGTCAAAACGTTTTGATTTTTAATACATGTTTTTTTTTTTTAAAGTAGCTTGAAAAGGCATGAGCTCTGCTTTGTTTTTGTTTTTTTCGCAGGCTGTACACACTCCACTACTCTATTATTCACAATTTAACAAGCACTTAATAAATGCCTTGAATTTCACGACGGCATCTTCTTTGTGGCCGTAATGCACCGGAAAAAATAAAAATAAACAAAATAAAAATAAACATTCCCTTTTGCATCCCGGAGTGCTGCGTTGTGCCCTGCTGCGCAATATCTGAAGCGTCTCTCCGTTAGTCACGTGATCATCGGGTCTTCTCGCAGGCTACAAGTGAAGACAGACACATCAGGGATGCCACTCCGCGCGTTCTTATCCAATTCCGAGGCGCATATTGAAGATATTGGAAGGGACTGTCCACATTTACTTTGTCAGCCAATAAGAAGAGTAGGACTAACGTAAAGCATAAGCCCTAGCCTATGTCAATCCACTATCCCCCATAGTACATAAGTTGACCCATTCCATTCTGTGCGAGAAATAAATATTACAAACATAATCTGGGACAGTTGTGGGATGCGATAGATCCCAAATTAATACAACCACTAGCATCAAATAAGAACGTTTAGCTTTTAATGTTGATAAAGTGTTATTTCTTCACATTGTAAGAGGTGGCAATGCGCACCTGGTAGTAGGCTATAAGCACGAATGTTCCATTAGCGGAAAACATCATTGAGACCATCAGTCTTTGCATGACAATAAACCGGCTGACAAAATGAATGACTGCCACAGCCCTAGTGGTAACAGTTAGTAACAGTGACTAAGCTACATGAGGTAGTGGTCACCGTTAGTAACAGTGGCTATAGCTACCTGAGGTAGTGCACGTCGGTGATCTCTTGCATACACAGCCAGCAGAACTGACAGGCGCAGACGGTACAGTTCATCCCGGTTGCAGCTGCCATCGTTGGTCTTCATGATGAAGGCCCCACAACGAGGACACGCCTTGATCTCCTCCGACTCTGGAAGGAGACACACAGGTGTGAGACAGAGAGACATGGAAGGACAGACTACGGCAGGAAGAAGAAGAAGACTATGTATGTACTACGACTAGCTACGTACAGGATGTCTGACTACCATGTGTGTGTAAGGTACTATGACTGACTACGTACAGGATGTCTGACTACCATGTGTGTGTAAGGTACTATGACTGACTACGTACAGGATGTCTGGCTACCATGTGTGTGTAAGGTACTATGACTGACTACGTACAGGATGTCTGACTACCATGTGTGTGGCAAGGTACTAGACTGGGATCACGTACAGATGTCTGACTACCATGTGTGTAAGGTACTAAGACTGACTACGTACAGGATGTCTGACTACCATGTGTGTGTAAGGTACTAAGACTGACTACGCACAGGCTGTCTGACTACCATGTGTGTGTAAGGTACTATGACTGACTACGTACAGGATGTCTGACTACCATGTGTAAGGTACTGACTGACTACGTACAGGATGTCTGACTACAATGTGTGTGTAAGGTACTATGACTGACTACGTACAGGATGTCTGACTACCATGTGTGTGTAAGGTACTATATGACTGACTACGTACAGGATGTCTGACTACCATGTGTGTGTAAGGTACTATGACTGACTACATACTGTATGTCTGAACAGTCTGAACAGTAGGAAGAGTCTGAACAGCCTCAACAGTAGAACAAATCTGAACAGTCTGAACGGCAGGAACAGTCTGAACAGTCTGAACAGCAGGAACAGTCTGAACAGCAGGAACAGCCTCAACAGTAGAACAAATCTGAGCAGTCTATACAGTATCAACAACATGAACAGGGGGAACAGTCTGAACAGCAGGAACAGCCTCAACAGTAGAACAAATCTGAGCAGTCTATACAGTATCAACAACATGGAACAGGGGGGAACAGTCTGAACAGCAGGAACAGCCTCAACAGTAGAACAAATCTGAGCAGTCTATACAGTATCAACAACATGAACAGGGGGAACAGTCTGAACAGCAGGAACAGCCTCAACAGTAGAACAAATCTGAGCAGTCTATACAGTATCAACAACATGAACAGGGGGAACAGTCTGAACAGCAGGAACAGCCTCAACAGTAGAACAAATCTGAGCAGTCTATACAGTATCAACAACATGAACAGCAGGAACAGCCTCAACAGTAGAACAAATCTGAGCAGTCTATACAGTATCAACATCATGAACAGCGGGAACAGTCTGAAAAATCTGAACAGATTAACCTATAGGAACAGTGTAACCTATAGGAACAGTGTAACCTATAGGAACAGTGTAACCTATAGGAACAATCTGAACAGTCTGAACAGCAGGAACAGTATGAACAATAGGAAGTGCATTAAAAATAGGAAAAGTAGGAACAGTCTGGATAGTATGAATAGTCTGAACGGTAGGGACATCTGAACAGTCTGAACAGTAGGAAATGGATGTCTGACTACCATGTGTGTGTGTGTAAGGCACTATGACAAATCTGAGCAGTCTATACAGCATCAACAATAGGAAAAGTAGGAACAGTCTGGATAGTATGAATAGTCTGAACGGTAGGAACAGTCTGAACAGCAGGAACAGTCTGAACAGCAGGAACAGTCTGAACAGCAGGAACAGTCTGAACAGCAGGAACAGTCTGAACAGTCTGAACAGCAGGAACAGTCTGAACAGCAGGAACAGTCTGAACAGCAGGAACAGTCTGAACAGCAGGAACAGTCTGAACAGTCTGAACAGCAGGAACAGTCTGAACAGTCTGAACAGCAGGAACAGTCTGAACAGTCTGAACAGCAGGAACAGTCTGAACAGCAGGAACAGTCTGAACAGTCTGAACAGCAGGAACAGTCTGAACAGTCTGAACAGCAGGAACAGTCTGAACAGCAGGAACAGTCTGAACAGCAGGAACAGTCTGAACAGTCTGAACAGCAGGAACAGTCTGAACAGTCTGAACAGCAGGAACAGTCTGAACAGCAGGAACAGTCTGAACAGTCTGAACAGCAGGAACAGTCTGAACAGTCTGAACAGCAGGAACAGTCTGAACAGCAGGAACAGTCTGAACAGCAGGAACAGTCTGAACAGCAGGAACAGTCTGAACAGTCTGAACAGCAGGAACAGCAGGAACAGTCTGAACAGCAGGAACAATAGGGACATCTGAACAGCAGGAAGAGCAGAAACAGTCTGAACAGAAGGAACAGTCGGAACAATAGGGACATCTGAACAGTCTGAACAGCAGGAACAATAGGGACATCTGAACAGCAGGAACAGCAGAAACAGTCTGAACAGCAGGAACAGTCTGAACAGCAGAAACAGCAGAAACAGTCTGAACAGCAGGACCAATAGGGACATCTGAACAGCAGGAACAGTCTGAACAGCAAGGAACAGTAGGAAGCGTCTGAACAGTCTGAACATTATGGGTGTATCCCTGTCAGACTACCTTCTCCGTACAATGTGCTGTATCATGACTAGTACGTGAGCAGTATGTACTACCCTCTATGTACAAAAGTATGTGGACGCACTTCAAATTAGTGGTTTGGGCAATTTCAGACAAACCCATTGCTGACAGGTGTATAAAACACAGCCATGCAATCTCCATAGACAAACATTGGCAGGAGAATGGCCTAACTGAAGAGCTCAGTGACTTTCAATGTGGCACTGCCATAGGATGCCATCTTTCCAACAAGTCAGTTCGGCAAATTGCTGCCCTGCTAGAGCTGCCCGGGTCAACTGTAAGTGCTGTTATTGTGAAGTGGAAACGCCTAGGAGCAACAATGGCTCAACAGTGAAGTGGTAGGCCACACAAACTCACAGAACGGGACCAGTGAGTGCTGAAGCGAGCAGCTGCAAAAATCGTCTGTCCGGTTGCAACACTCACTACCAAGTTCCAAACTGCCTCTGGAAGCAACGTCAGCACTCGTCAGGAACTCCATGAAATGGGTTCCATGGCCGAGCAGCCGCAAACAAGCCTAAGATCGCCATGCGCAATGCCAAGCGCCGGCAGGAGTGGTGTATTGGACTCTGAGCAGTGAAAATGCATTCTCTGAGTTTTGAATCACTCTTCCTCATTTGGCAGTCCGACGGACAAATCTGTCATATGGATGCCAGGAGAACGCTACCTGCCCCAATGCTGGACTAGACAATCTGGACCCTCTCTTTCTAAATAATAGCAGAAATTGTTGCAACCCCTATTACGAGCCTATTCAACCTCTCTTTTTTATCGTCTGAAATCCCCAAAGATTGGAAAGCTGCCGCGGTCATCCCCCTCTTCAAAGGGGGAGACACTCTAGACCCAAAATATTATAGACCTATATCCATCCTGCCCTGCCTTTCTAAAATCTTCGAAAGTCAAGTTAAAAAACAGATCATCGACCATTTCGAATCCCACCGTGCCTTCTCCACTATGCAATCTGGCCTCCAGCTGGTCGGGTGCACTCAGCCACGCTCAAGGTCGTAAATGATATCATAACCGCCATCGATAAAAGAGGTATTTGTAGTTGTCCACGTATTCTAAGCCGTCTTCATCAACCTGGCCAAGGCTTTCGACTCTGTCAATCACTGCATTCTTATTGTGACGACCCTCCCACTCTGTCTGCCGTATTCTCTCTGTTATTTCCTTATTAGGATGCTGGTGGGCGGAGTTGGGAGGGTCGTCAGCTACATGGGAAACACCTGGGCCCGGTGTCTCCCAGGATAAATACACCACTTCCCAACTCATGGAGGAGACTCTCTCCATGCAGACACCCTCTGTAGATTGTGTTGTGGTTCTTGATGGCCGTTTGTTTGTTTGTTTGCTTTGGCACCTTTCATCACCCTGCATTATCACATTCACACATGCAAAACACTCACTTACACTACTGATTACACACACCATTGTATATTATATTTATTTGCTTTAGTTAATAAATATATATCTTTCTACTCATTATCTCCACGTTGTCTCCCTTTGTTACGGGCTTTGAGCCGGTTCGTGACAAGATCAGCAGACTAGCTGAAGCTTTGGCTTCTCGAATGACTGCCTCGCCTGGTTCACCAACTACTTCTCAGACAGAGTTCAGTGTGTCAAATTGGAGGGCCTGTTGTCCGTAATTTCTGGTAGTCTCTTATGGGGTTCGGACAGGGTTCAATTCTCGGGCCGACTCCTTTCTCTGTATATATCAATGATGTCGCTCTTGCTGCTGGTGATTCTCTGATCCACCTCTACAGACGACAACATTCTGTATACATCTGGCCCTTCTTTGACACTGTGCTAACAAAATTTTACTAGCTTTTAAATGCTAGTAAAATAAGTGCATGCTCTTCAACCGATTGCTGCTCGACTATTCGCCCGACTAGCATCACTACTCTGACGGTTCTGACCTAGAATACGTGGACAACTACAAATACCTAGGTGTTTGGTTAGACTGTAAAAACTCTCCTTCCAGACTCACATTAAGCATCTCCAATCCAAAATCAAATCTAGAATCGGGCTTCCTATTTCATGAAAGCCTCCTTCACTCATGCCGCCAAACATACCCTAACACTGACTATCCTACCAGATCCTTGACTTCGGCGATGTCATCTACAAATTAGCCCTCAACCTTCTACTCAGCAAACTGGATGTAGCCTATCACAGTGCCATCCGGCTTTGTCACCAAAGCCCCATATACTACCCACCACTGCGACTGTATGCTCGTTGGCTGGCCCTCGCTACATATCCGTCAACCAACTGGCTCCAGGTCATCTATAAGTAAAGCCCTGCCTTTTCTCAGCTCACTGGTCACCATAGCAACACCCACCCATAGCACACGCTCCAGGTATACTGCACTGGTCATCCCAAAGCTAACACTTCTTTGGCCACCTTTCCTTCCAGTTCTCTGCCGCCAATGACTGGAACGAATTGCAAAATCTCTGATGCTGGAGACTCATATTTGCCCTCTAATTTTAAGCTTACTGATCACTATACCTGTACACAGCCAATCTGTAAATAGCACACCCGACTACCTCATCCCCATATTATTACTTTTACCCTCTTGCACCCCAGTATCTCTACTTGCCCATCATCAACTGCACATCACTCCAGTATTAATGCTAAATTGGGCCTATTTATTGCCTACCTCCCTACTCTTCTACATTTGCACACTGTACATAGATTTTTCAATTTTCTTTATTTTGTGTTATTGACTGTACGCTTGTTTATGTAACTCTGTGTTGTTTTGTCGCACTGCTTTGTTTTATCTTGGGGTCGGTTGTAATTGAAAACTTGTTCTCAACTGGCTTACCTTGTTAAATAAAGGTGAAATAAAAAAAAAATTAACTTTTTTTTTCAAATGCATAGTGTCACTGTAAAGTCTGGTGGATGAGGCTAGTCCCTTAGTTCCAGTGAAGGGAAATTTTAACACGACAGCATACAATGACATTCTAGAAGATTCTGTGCTTCCAACTTTGTGGCAACAGTTTGGGGAAGGCCCTTTCCTGTTTCAGCATGACAATGCCCCCATGCACAAAGCGAGGTCCATACAGAAATGGTTTGTCGAGATCAGTGTGGTAGAACTTGACTGGCCTGCACAGAGCCCTAACCTCAACCCTTCGAAAACCTTTGGAAAGAATTGGAACGCCGATCATGAGCCAGGCTTAATTCGCCCAAAATCAGTGCCTGATCTCACTAATGCTCTTGTGGCAGAACGGAAGCAAATACCTGCAGCAATGTTCCAACATCTAGTGGAAAGCCTTCCCAGAAGAGTGAGGCTGTTATAGCAGCAATGTTCCTACATCTAGTGGAAAGCCTTCCAGAAGAGTGGAGGCTGTTATAGCAGCAATGTTCCTACATCTAGTGGAAAGCCTTCCCAGAAGAGTGGAGGCTGTTATAGCAGCAATGT
>NW_027035505.1:0-10753 GCF_034236695.1 Oncorhynchus nerka
CTCTCTGTTCTGTTCTGTTCTCATCTGTTCTGTTCTGTTCTGCTCTCTGTTCATTCTCTCATCTGTTCTGTTCTGCTCTGTTCTGCTCTGTTCTGCTCTGTTCTCCTCTGCTCTCTGTTCTCTTCTCCTCTGTTCTGTCTCTGTCCTGTTCTCCTCTGTTCTGTTCTGTTCTCCTCTGTTCTGCTCTGTTCTGTTCTCTGCTCTGTTCTCTTCTGTTCTCCTCTGTTCTGTTCTGCTCTGTTCTGTTCTGCTCTGTTCTGTTCTGCTCTGTTCTGCTCTCTGTTCTGTTCTCCTCTGTTCTGCTCTGTTCTGTTCTGCTCTGTTCTATTCTGTTCTGCTCTGTTCTGCTCTCTGTTCTGTTCTGCTCTCTGTTCTGTTTTCCTCTGTTCTGTTCTGCTCTGTTCTGTTCTGCTCTCTGTTCTGTTCTGCTCTGATCTGCTCTGTTCTGCTCTCTGTTCTGTTCTGTTCTCCTCTGTTCTTTTCTGCTCTGTTCTGCTCTCTTCTAAGCTCTATTCTGTTCTATTCATTTCTCTCTCTGTTCTGTTCTGTTTTCTCTGTTCTTTTTCTCTGTTTCTGTTCTCTTCTGTTTCTCCTCTTTCTATTCTATATTTCTGTTACATCTCTGTTCAGTTTCTGTTCTCATCAGTTCTGCTCTATGTTCTGTTCTGTTCTGTTCTGCTCTCTGTTCATTTTCTCATCTGCTCTGTTCTGCTCTATTGTACTCGTTCTCCTCTTCTCTCTGTTCTGTTCTCCTCTGTTCTGCTCATCCTGTTCTCCTCTGTTCTGTTCTGTTCTCCTCTGTTCTGCTCCTGTTCTACCTCTCTATATATTTATATCTCTGTTCTGTTTCCTGCTCTGTTTTGTTCTCTGTTCTCCTCTGTTCTGTTCTATGTTACATTCTGTTCTGCTCTGTTCTGCTCTCTGTTCTGTTCTGTTTTGTTCTCTGTTCTCCACTGTTCTCATTTTTCTGTCTGTTCTGCTGCTCTGTTCTGTTCTGTTCTGATTTCTGCTCTGTTTCTACTCTGTTCTCCTCTGTTCTGTTCCTCTGTTCTATTCTGTTCTGCTGTGTTCTGTTCTCCTCTGTTCTGCTCTGTTCTGTTCTGTTCTCCTCTTTTCTGTTCTGCTCTGTTCTGTTCTGCTCTCTGTTCTGTTCTGTTCTCATCAGTTCTGCTCTCTGTTCTGTTCTGTTCTGCTCTCTGTTCATTTTCTCATCTGTTCTGTTTTCTGTTCTGCTCTCTGTTCTGCTCTGGTCTGCTCTGTTCTCCTCTGCTCTCTGTTCTGTTCTCTTCTGTTCTGCTCTCTGTTCTGTTCTGTCCTGTTCTCCTCTGTTCTGTTCTGTTCTGCTCTGTTCTGTTCTGCTCTGTTCTCTTCTGTTCTCCTCTGTTCTGTTCTGCTCTGTTCTGTTCTGCTCTCTGTTCTGTTCTCCTCTGTTCTTCTGTTCTCCTCTGTTCTTCTGTTCTCATTCTCTTCTACTCTAATTTCTGTTCTATATCTCTCTGTTTCTGTTCTGTCTGTTCTGTTCTTAACTCTCTGTTCTCCTCTCTCGTTCTATTCTTAATGTGTTCTGTTTTCTCTGTTCTGTTCAGCCTCCTGTTCTGTTCTACTCCTGTTCTCTGTTCTGTTCTGCTCTGTTCTGCTCTTTTTGTTCTGTTCTGTTTCTGTTCTGCTCTGTTCTACTCTCTGTTGTCTTCTGTCTCTCTTATGTTCTGTTCTGTTCTCCTCTGTTCTGTTCTGTTTGGTTCTGATCTGTTCTGCTTCTGTTCTGTTCTGTTCTCTGTTCTGTTCTCACTCTGTTCTGCTCTGTTCTGTTCGGTTCTGATCTATTCTGCTCTGTTCTGTTCTGCTCTCTGTTCTGTTCTGTTTCTCCTCTGTTCTGCTCTGTTCTGTTGAGTTCTGATCTATGTTCTGTTCTTTCTGTTCTCATCTGTTCTGTTCTGTTCTGTTTGCTCTGTTTTGTTCTACTCTGTTCTCCACTGTTCTGTTCTGCTCTGTTCTATTCTGTTCTGCTCTGTTCTGCTCTCTGTTCTGTTCTGCTCTGTTTTTTCTACTCTGTTCTCCTCTGTTCTGTTCTGCTCTGTTCTATTCTGTTCTGCTGTGTTCTGCTCTCTGTTCTGTTCTGCTCTCTGTTCTGTTTTCCTCTGTTCTGTTCTGCTCTGTTCTGTTCTGCTCTCTGTTCTGTTCTCCTCTGTTCTGCTCTGTTCTGTTCTGCTCTGTTCTATTCTGTTCTGCTCTGTTCTGCTCTCTGTTCTGTTCTGCTCTCTGTTCTGTTTTCCTCTGTTCTGTTCTGCTCTGTTCTGTTCTGCTCTCTGTTCTGTTCTGCTCTGATCTGCTCTGTTCTGCTCTCTGTTCTGTTCTGTTCTCCTCTGTTCTTTTCTGCTCTGTTCTGCTCTCTGTTCTGTTCTGTTCTGTTCTGCTCTGTTCTGTTCTCCTCTGTTCTCCTCTGTTCTGTTCTGTTCTGTTCTGCTCTGTTCTGCTCTGTTCTGTTCTCTTCTGTTCTCCCTCTTTTCTGTTCTGCTCTGTTCTGTTCTGCTCTCTGTTCTGTTCTGTTCTCACTAGTTCTGCTCTCTGTTCTGTTCTGTTCTGCTCTCTGTTCATTTCTCATCTGTTCTGTTCTGCTCTGTTCTGCTCTGTTCTCCTCTGCTCTCTGTTCTGTTCTCCTCTGTTCTGCTCTGTCCTGTTCTCCTCTGTTCTATTCTCTGTTCTCCTCTGTTCTGCTCTGTTCTGTTCTCTCCTCTGTTCTGCTCGGTTCTCCTCTCTGTTTCTCTTCTGCTCTCTGTTCTGTTCTGCTCTGTTTTGTTCTACTCTGTTTTCCTCTGTTCTGTTGTGCTCTGTTCTATTCTGTTCTGCTCTGTTCTGCTCTTCTGTTCTGTTCTGCTCTGTTTTTTTCTACTCTGTTCTCCTCTGTTCTGTTCTGCTCTGTTCTATTCTGTTCTGCTCTGTTCTGCTCTCTGTTTCTGCTCTGTTCTGTTCTGTTCTCCTCTGTTCTTTTCTGCTCATTCCATCTCTATTTCTGTTCTGCTCTGATCTGCTCTGTTCTGCTCTCTGTTCTACATTTCTGTTTCTCCTCTTTCTGTTCTGCTCTGTTCTGCTCTCTGTTCTGTTCTGTTCTGTTCTGTTCTCCTCTGTTCTCTCTGTTCTGTTCTTTCTCCTCTGTTCTGCTCTGTTCTGTTTCTGTTCTCCTCTTTTCTGTTCTGCTCTGTTCTGCATTTCTGCTCTCTGTTCTGTTCTGTTCTCATCAGTTCTGCTCTCTGTTCTGTTTCTGTTCTGCTCTCTGTTCATTTCTCATCTGTTCTTTCTGCTCTGTTCTGCTCTATTTGCTCTGGTCTGCTCTGTTTCTCCTCTACATCTCTGTTCCTGTTCTCTTCTCTGTTCTGCTCTCTGTTCTGTTCTGTCCTGTTCTCCTCTGTTTCTGTTCTGTTTCTGCTCTGTTCTGTTCTGCTCTATTTCTCTTCTGTTCTCCTCTGTTCTGTTCTGCTCTGTTCTGTTCTGCTCTCTGTTCTGTTCTCCTCTGTTCTGCTCTGTTCTCCTCTCTGTTCTCTTCTGCTCTCTGTTCTCTTCTGCTCTGTTCTGTTCTACTCTGTTCTCCTCTGTTCTGTTCTGCTCTGTTCTATTCTGTTCTGCTCTGTTCTGCTCTCTGTTCTGTTCTGCTCTCTGTTCTGTTTTCCTCTGTTCTGTTCTGCTCTGTTCTGTTCTGCTCTCTGTTCTGTTCTGCTCTGTTCTGCTCTGTTCTGCTCTTTGTTCTGTTCTGTTCTGTTCTGCTCTGTTCTGCTCTCTGTTCTCTTCTGCTCTGTTATGTTCTGTTCTGTTCTGTTCTCCTCTGTTCTGTTCTGTTTGGTTCTGATCTATTCTGCTCTCTGTTCTGTTCTGTTCTCTGTTCTGTCTCTCCTCTGTTCTGCTCTGTTCTGTTCGGTTCTGATCTATTCTGCTCTCTGTTCTGTTCTGCTCTCTGTTCTGTTCTGTTCTCCTCTGTTCTGCTCTGTTCTGTTCGGTTCTGATCTATTCTGCTCTCTGTTCTTTTCTGTTCTCCTCTGTTCTGCTCTCTGTTCTGTTCTGCTCTGTTTTACTCTGTTCTCCACTGTTCTGTTCTGCTCTGTTCTATTCTGTTCTGCTCTGTTCTGCTCTCTGTTCTGTTCTGCTCTGTTTTTTCTACTCTGTTCTCCTCTGTTCTGTTCTGCTCTGTTCTATTCTGTTCTGCTGTGTTCTGCTCTCTGTTCTGTTCTGCTCTCTGTTCTGTTTTCCTCTGTTCTGTTCTGCTCTGTTCTGTTCTGCTCTCTGTTCTGTTCTCCTCTGTTCTGCTCTGTTCTGTTCTGCTCTGTTCTATTCTGTTCTGCTCTGTTCTGCTCTCTGTTCTGTTCTGCTCTCTGTTCTGTTTTCCTCTGTTCTGTTCTGCTCTGTTCTGTTCTGCTCTCTGTTCTGTTCTGCTCTGATCTGCTCTGTTCTGCTCTCTGTTCTGTTCTGTTCTCCTCTGTTCTTTTCTGCTCTGTTCTGCTCTCTGTTCTGTTCTGTTCTGTTCTGCTCTGTTCTGTTCTCCTCTGTTCTCCTCTGTTCTGTTCTGCTCTGTTCTGCTCTGTTCTGTTCTCTTCTGTTCTCCTCTTTTCTGTTCTGCTCTGTTCTGTTCTGCTCTCTGTTCTGTTCTGTTCTCATCAGTTCTGCTCTCTGTTCTGTTCTGTTCTGCTCTCTGTTCATTTCTCATCTGTTCTGTTCTGCTCTGTTCTGCTCTGTTCTCCTCTGCTCTCTGTTCTGTTCTCCTCTGTTCTGCTCTGTCCTGTTCTCCTCTGTTCTATTCTGTTCTCCTCTGTTCTGCTCTGTTCTGTTCTCCTCTGTTCTGCTCGGTTCTCCTCTCTGTTCTCTTCTGCTCTCTGTTCTGTTCTGCTCTGTTTTGTTCTACTCTGTTTTCCTCTGTTCTGTTGTGCTCTGTTCTATTCTGTTCTGCTGTGTTCTGCTCTCTGTTCTGTTCTGCTCTGTTTTGTTCTACTCTGTTCTCCACTGTTCTGTTCTGCTCTGTTCTATTCTGTTCTGCTCTGTTCTGCTCTCTGTTCTGTTCTGCTCTGTTTTTTCTACTCTGTTCTCCTCTGTTCTGTTCTGCTCTGTTCTATTCTGTTCTGCTGTGTTCTGCTCTCTGTTCTGTTCTGCTCTCTGTTCTGTTTTCCTCTGTTCTGTTCTGCTCTGTTCTGTTCTGCTCTCTGTTCTGTTCTGTTCTCATCAGTTCTGCTCTCTGTTCTGTTCTGTTCTGCTCTCTGTTCATTTATCATCTGTTCTGTTCTGCTCTGTTCTGCTCTGTTCTGCTCTGGTCTGCTCTGTTCTCCTCTGCTCTCTGTTCTGTTCTCTTCTGTTCTGCTCTCTGTTCTGTTCTGTCCTGTTCTCCTCTGTTCTGTTCTGTTCTGCTCTGTTCTGTTCTGCTCTGTTCTCTTCTGTTCTCCTCTGTTCTGTTCTGCTCTGTTCTGTTCTGCTCTCTGTTCTGTTCTCCTCTGTTCTGCTCTGTTCTCCTCTCTGTTCTCTTCTGCTCTCTGTTCTCTTCTGCTCTGTTCTGTTCTACTCTGTTCTCCTCTGTTCTGTTCTGCTCTGTTCTATTCTGTTCTGCTCTGTTCTGCTCTCTGTTCTGTTCTGCTCTCTGTTCTGTTTTCCTCTGTTCTGTTCTGCTCTGTTCTGTTCTGCTCTCTGTTCTGTTCTGCTCTGTTCTGCTCTGTTCTGCTCTTTGTTCTGTTCTGTTCTGTTCTGCTCTGTTCTGCTCTCTGTTCTCTTCTGCTCTGTTATGTTCTGTTCTGTTCTGTTCTCCTCTGTTCTGTTCTGTTTGGTTCTGATCTATTCTGCTCTCTGTTCTGTTCTGTTCTCTGTTCTGTTCTCCTCTGTTCTGCTCTGTTCTGTTCGGTTCTGATCTATTCTGCTCTCTGTTCTGTTCTGCTCTCTGTTCTGTTCTGTTCTCCTCTGTTCTGCTCTGTTCTGTTCGGTTCTGATCTATTCTGCTCTCTGTTCTTTTCTGTTCTCCTCTGTTCTGCTCTCTGTTCTGTTCTGCTCTGTTTTGTTCTACTCTGTTCTCCACTGTTCTGTTCTGCTCTGTTCTATTCTGTTCTGCTCTGTTCTGCTCTCTGTTCTGTTCTGCTCTGTTTTTTCTACTCTGTTCTCCTCTGTTCTGTTCTGCTCTGTTCTATTCTGTTCTGCTGTGTTCTGCTCTCTGTTCTGTTCTGCTCTCTGTTCTGTTTTCCTCTGTTCTGTTCTGCTCTGTTCTGTTCTGCTCTCTGTTCTGTTCTCCTCTGTTCTGCTCTGTTCTGTTCTGCTCTGTTCTATTCTGTTCTGCTCTGTTCTGCTCTCTGTTCTGTTCTGCTCTCTGTTCTGTTTTCCTCTGTTCTGTTCTGCTCTGTTCTGTTCTGCTCTCTGTTCTGTTCTGCTCTGATCTGCTCTGTTCTGCTCTCTGTTCTGTTCTGTTCTCCTCTGTTCTTTTCTGCTCTGTTCTGCTCTCTGTTCTGTTCTGTTCTGTTCTGCTCTGTTCTGTTCTCCTCTGTTCTCCTCTGTTCTGTTCTGTTCTGTTCTGCTCTGTTCTGCTCTGTTCTGTTCTCTTCTGTTCTCCTCTTTTCTGTTCTGCTCTGTTCTGTTCTGCTCTCTGTTCTGTTCTGTTCTCATCAGTTCTGCTCTCTGTTCTGTTCTGTTCTGCTCTCTGTTCATTTCTCATCTGTTCTGTTCTGCTCTGTTCTGCTCTGTTCTCCTCTGCTCTCTGTTCTGTTCTCCTCTGTTCTGCTCTGTCCTGTTCTCCTCTGTTCTATTCTGTTCTCCTCTGTTCTGCTCTGTTCTGTTCTCCTCTGTTCTGCTCGGTTCTCCTCTCTGTTCTCTTCTGCTCTCTGTTCTGTTCTGCTCTGTTTTGTTCTACTCTGTTTTCCTCTGTTCTGTTGTGCTCTGTTCTATTCTGTTCTGCTCTGTTCTGCTCTCTGTTCTGTTCTGCTCTGTTTTTTTCTACTCTGTTCTCCTCTGTTCTGTTCTGCTCTGTTCTATTCTGTTCTGCTCTGTTCTGCTCTCTGTTCTGTTCTGCTCTCTGTTCTGTTTTCCTCTGTTCTGTTCTGCTCTGTTCTGTTCTGCTCTCTGTTCTGTTCTGCTCTGATCTGCTCTGTTCTGCTCTCTGTTCTGTTCTGTTCTCCTCTGTTCTGTTCTGCTCTGTTCTGCTCTCTGTTCTGTTCTGTTCTGCTCTGTTCTGTTCTCCTCTGTTCTCCTCTGTTCTGTTCTGTTCTCCTCTGTTCTGCTCTGTTCTGTTCTGTTCTCCTCTTTTCTGTTCTGCTCTGTTCTGTTCTGCTCTCTGTTCTGTTCTGTTCTCATCAGTTCTGCTCTCTGTTCTGTTCTGTTCTGCTCTCTGTTCATTTCTCATCTGTTCTGTTCTGCTCTGTTCTGCTCTGTTCTGCTCTGGTCTGCTCTGTTCTCCTCTGCTCTCTGTTCTGTTCTCTTCTGTTCTGCTCTCTGTTCTGTTCTGTCCTGTTCTCCTCTGTTCTGTTCTGTTCTGCTCTGTTCTGTTCTGCTCTGTTCTCTTCTGTTCTCCTCTGTTCTGTTCTGCTCTGTTCTGTTCTGCTCTCTGTTCTGTTCTCCTCTGTTCTGCTCTGTTCTCCTCTCTGTTCTCTTCTGCTCTCTGTTCTCTTCTGCTCTGTTCTGTTCTACTCTGTTCTCCTCTGTTCTGTTCTGCTCTGTTCTATTCTGTTCTGCTCTGTTCTGCTCTCTGTTCTGTTCTGCTCTCTGTTCTGTTTTCCTCTGTTCTGTTCTGCTCTGTTCTGTTCTGCTCTCTGTTCTGTTCTGCTCTGTTCTGCTCTGTTCTGCTCTTTGTTCTGTTCTGTTCTGTTCTGCTCTGTTCTGCTCTCTGTTCTCTTCTGCTCTGTTATGTTCTGTTCTGTTCTGTTCTCCTCTGTTCTGTTCTGTTCGGTTCTGATCTATTCTGCTCTCTGTTCTGTTCTGTTCTCTGTTCTGTTCTCCTCTGTTCTGCTCTGTTCTGTTCGGTTCTGATCTATTCTGCTCTCTGTTCTGTTCTGCTCTCTGTTCTGTTCTGTTCTCCTCTGTTCTGCTCTGTTCTGTTCGGTTCTGATCTATTCTGCTCTCTGTTCTTTTCTGTTCTCCTCTGTTCTGCTCTCTGTTCTGTTCTGCTCTGTTTTACTCTGTTCTCCACTGTTCTGTTCTGCTCTGTTCTATTCTGTTCTGCTCTGTTCTGCTCTCTGTTCTGTTCTGCTCTGTTTTTTCTACTCTGTTCTCCTCTGTTCTGTTCTGCTCTGTTCTATTCTGTTCTGCTGTGTTCTGCTCTCTGTTCTGTTCTGCTCTCTGTTCTGTTTTCCTCTGTTCTGTTCTGCTCTGTTCTGTTCTGCTCTCTGTTCTGTTCTCCTCTGTTCTGCTCTGTTCTGTTCTGCTCTGTTCTATTCTGTTCTGCTCTGTTCTGCTCTCTGTTCTGTTCTGCTCTCTGTTCTGTTTTCCTCTGTTCTGTTCTGCTCTGTTCTGTTCTGCTCTCTGTTCTGTTCTGCTCTGATCTGCTCTGTTCTGCTCTCTGTTCTGTTCTGTTCTCCTCTGTTCTTTTCTGCTCTGTTCTGCTCTCTGTTCTGTTCTGTTCTGTTCTGCTCTGTTCTGTTCTCCTCTGTTCTCCTCTGTTCTGTTCTGCTCTGTTCTGCTCTGTTCTGTTCTCTTCTGTTCTCCTCTTTTCTGTTCTGCTCTGTTCTGTTCTGCTCTCTGTTCTGTTCTGTTCTCATCAGTTCTGCTCTCTGTTCTGTTCTGTTCTGCTCTCTGTTCATTTCTCATCTGTTCTGTTCTGCTCTGTTCTGCTCTGTTCTCCTCTGCTCTCTGTTCTGTTCTCCTCTGTTCTGCTCTGTCCTGTTCTCCTCTGTTCTATTCTGTTCTCCTCTGTTCTGCTCTGTTCTGTTCTCTCCTCTGTTCTGCTCTGTTCTCCTCTCTCTGTTCTCTTCTGCTCTCTGTTCTGTTCTGCTCTGTTTTGTTTCTACTCTGTTTTCCTCTGTTCTGTTGTGCTCTGTTCTATCTCTGTTCTGCTCTGTTCTGCTCTCTGTTCTGTTCTGCTCTGTTTTTTTCTACTCTGTTCTCCTCTGTTCTGTTCTGCTCTGTTCTATTTCTGTTCTGCTCTGTTCTGCTCTCTCTGTTCTGTTCTGCTCTCTGTTCTGTTTTCCTCTGTTCTGTTCTGCTCTGTTCTGTTCTGCTCTCTGTTCTGTTCTGCTCTGATCTGCTCTGTTCTGCTCTCTGTTCTGTTCTGTTCTCCTCTGTTCTGTTCTGCTCTGTTCTGCTCTCTGTTCTGTTCTGTTCTGCTCTGTTCTGTTCTCCTCTGTTCTCCTCTGTTCTGTTCTGTTCTCCTCTGTTCTGCTCTGTTCTGTTCTGTTCTCTCCTCTTTTCTGTTCTGCTCTGTTCTGTTCTGCTCTCTGTTCTGTTCTGTTCTCATCAGTTCTGCTCTCTGTTCTGTTCTGTTCTGCTCTCTGTTCTGTTTCTCTCATCTATTTCTGTTTCTGCTCTATTCTACTGCTCTGTTTCTGCTCTAGTCTGTACTGTTCTCCTCACTCTCTGTTCTATTTCTTCTGTTTCTGCTCTCTATTCTGTTCTGTCCTGTTCTCCTCTGTTCTCATTCCACTGTTCTGCTCTGTTCTGTTCTGCTCCTATTCCACTCTTCTATTTCTCCACTCTATTTCTATTTCTGCTCTATTTCTGTTCTGCTCTCTGTTTCTGTTCTCTCCTCTGTTCCTGCTCCATTTCTCCTCTCTGTTCTCTTCTGCTCTCTGTTCTCTTCTGCTCTGTTCTGTTTCTCTCTATTTCTCCTCTGTTCTGTTCTGCTCTGTTCTACTGACTGCTGCTCTGTTCTGCTCTGTTTCTGTTCTGCTCTCTGTTCTGTTTTCCTCTGTTTCTGTTCTGCTCTTCTGTTCTGCTCTCTGTTCTGTTCTGCTCTGTTCTGCTCTGTTCTGCTCTTTGTTCTGTTCTGTTCTGTTCTGCTCTGTTCTGCTCTCTGTTCTCTTCTGCTCTGTTATGTTCTGTTCTGTTTCTGTTCTCCTCTGTTCTGTTCTGTTTGGTTTCTGATCTATTCTGCTCTCTGTTCTGTTCTGTTCTCTGTTCTGTTTCTCCTCTATTTCTGCTCTGTTCTGTTCAGTTTCTGATCTATTCTGCTCTCTGTTTCTGTTCTGCTCTCTGTTCTGTTCTGTTCTCCTCTGTTCTGCTCTGTTCTGTTCTTCCACAGTCTATTCTGCTCTCTGTTCTTTCTGTTCTCCACTCTGTTCTCTCTGTTCTGTTCTACTCTATTTGTCTATTCTCCACTGTTCTATTCTGCTCTATTTCTATTTGTTTCTGCTCTGTTCTGCTCTCTGTTTCTACTATCTATTTTTCTACTCTGTTCTCACTCTATTCTGTTCTGCTCTGTTCTATTCTGTTTCTGCTGTGTTCTGCTCTCTGTTCTGTTCTGCTCTCTGTTTCTGTTTTCCTCTGTTCTGTTCTGCTCTATTTCTGTTTCTGCTCTCTGTTCACTGTTCTCCTCTGTTCTGCTCTGTTCTGTTCTGCTCTGTTCTATTCTGTTCTGCTCTGTTCTGCTCTCTGTTCTGTTCTGCTCTCTGTTCTGTTTTCCTCTGTTCTGTTCTGCTCTGTTCTGTTCTGCTCTCTGTTCTGTTCTGCTCTGATCTGCTCTGTTCTGCTCTCTGTTCTGTTCTGTTCTCCTCTGTTCTTTTCTGCTCTGTTCTGCTCTCTGTTCTGTTCTGTTCTGTTCTGCTCTGTTCTGTTCTCCTCTGTTCTCCTCTGTTCTGTTCTGCTCTGTTCTGCT
>NW_027035506.1:0-10761 GCF_034236695.1 Oncorhynchus nerka
CGCATCCGGCATCTGGTCTCCTTCGGTCTGCAGGTTGTATAACTTTTCATTACATTACATTACATTTCATTATAGTACAACGGTCTGATTTGTCTAATCTTAGCAATTCTTCTTAGCTAGCTACATAGCCGTCGTTGTATCAAAGATAATTGCGTAATTATCGTATTTCGTCGTCCTCCATTCGCCCAACACGTTCACCGTCTACCGTAGCACTGTAGTAACTATCACACCCAACTGGAACGACTTGATTAGTGTAGTGTTAGCTAGCTACATAGTTGTCTTCCCATGTCTTCGTATCCAAGATAATTGTGTAGTTTATGTGGAGTCTTAGAGTGATAATTGCGTTATTATCGTATTGGCCGTCCTCCCTATCTGCCCCAGCAGCCAGCCAGCTAGCACGTTCACTGCTACCGTAGCACTGTAGTAACTATCAGCACTCCAACTGAACGACTTGATTAGTGTAGTATTAGCTAGCTACATAGTTGTCTTTGCTGTCTTCGTATCCCAAGATAATTGTGTAGTTTAGAGTGTGTAGTCTTAGAGTGATTATCTTAATTTACCGAGGTTAGCTAGCCAGCTATTTTGTCGTCCTTAACGTAGGAGACACTCCTAGCTAGCCAACAGCCAGCCAACGCCTACTGAATAGAACTTTCAGATTCCGGTCGCATTCCGCTTCGCTCCACAGGTATATCACATTTTCATTTCATTTCATTTACAGTCCCAACGGTGTGATTTGTTTGATCGTGAGCTAGCCTGCAGCTAGCTACATCTCTTGTTTCAAAGATAATTGTGTAGTCTAGAGCGATTTTCTAGGTTAGCTAGCCAGCTATTGTCGTTCTCCTAATGCAGCGTAACGCAACTAACACTGCTAGCTAGCCAGCTAGTTCTCGAATAGCAGCATTGTAGAAACTTCACACTCAACGGAACGACTTGATTAGGTAGTGTCAACAACAAAGAGCTAGCCTACCTCAGCAGTACTGTATCATTTTAATCATTTTAGTCAATTAGATTCTTGATACGCAAGTTTAACTTTTCTGAACATTCGAGACGTGTAGTCCACTTTGTCATTCCAATCTCCTCTGCATTAGCGTAGCTCTTTCTCTAGCCTGTCAACTATGTGTCTGTCTATCCCTGTTCTCTCTCTCTGCACAGACCATACAAACGCTCCACACCGCATGGCCGCGTCACCCTAATCTGGTGGTCCCAGCGCGCGCACGACCCACGTGGAGTTCCAGGTCTCCGCGGTAGCCTCTGGAACTGCCGTCCGGCCAACAAGGCAGAGTTCATCTCAGCCTATGCCTCCCTCCAGTCCCTCGACTTCTTGGCACTGACGGAAACATGGATCACCACAGACAACACCGCTACTCCTACTGCTCTCTCTTCGTCCGCCCACGTGCTCGCGCACACCCCGAGAGCTTCTGGTCAGCGGCGGGGTGGCACCGGGATCCTCATCTCTCCCAAGTGGTCATTCTCTCTTCCCTTGCCCATCTGTCTATCGCCTCCTTTGAATTCCATGCTGTCACAGTTACCAACCCTTTCAAGCTTAACATCCTTATCATTTATCGCCCTCCAGGTTCCCTCGGAGAGTTCATCAATGAGCTTGATGCCTTGATAAGCTCCTTTCCTGAGGACGGCTCACCTCTCACAGTTCTGGGCGACTTTAACCTCCCCCGTCTACCTTTGGCTCATTCCTCTCTGCCTCCTTCTTTCCACTCCTCTCCTCTTTTGACCTCACCCTCTCACCTTCCCCCTACTCACAAGGCAGGCAATACGCCGACTTATCTTTACTAGATGCTGTTCTTCCACTAACCTCATTGCAACTCCCCTCCAAGTCTCCGACCACTACCTTGTATCCTTTTCCCTCTCGCTCCTCATCCAACACTTTCCACACTGCCCTACTAGGATGGTATCGCCGTCCCAACCTTCGCTCTCTCTCCCGCTTACTCTCTCCTCTTCCATCCTCCATCTCTTCCTCTGCTCAAACCTTCTCCAACCTATCTCCTGATTCTGCCTCCTCAACCTCCTCTCCTCCCTTCTGCATCCTTTGACTCTCTATGTCCCCTATCCTCCAGCCGGCTCGGTCCTCCCTCCCGCCTCCGTGGGCTCCGACGACTCATTGCGCCCACAGAACAGGGTTCGGGCAGCCGAGCGGAAATGGAGGAAACCGCTCCTGCGGACCTGGCATCCTTTCTACCTCCTCTCTACATTTTCCTCCTCTGTCTCTGCTGCTAAAGCCACTTTCTACCACTCTAAATTCCAAGCATCTGCCTCTAACCCTAGGAAGCTCTTTGCCACCTTCTCCTCCCTCTGGGAACCTCCTCCCCTCCCCCTCCTCCCTCTTCTCTGCAGATGACTTCGCTAACCATTTTGAAAAGAAGGGTCGACGACATCCCATCCTCGCTTGCTAAGTCAAACGACACGCTGGTCTCCTGCCCCCACACTGCCCTACCCTGTGCTCTGACCTCTTTCTCCCCTCTCTCTCCAGATGACATCTCGCGTCTTGTGACGGCCGGCCGCCCAACAACTCAGCCCGCTGACCCTATCCCCTCCCTCTCTTCTCCAGACCATCTCCGTGACCTTCTCCCTTACCTCACCTCGCTTTCATCAACTCATCTCCTGACCGCTGGCTGACACCTCCTCCCGTCTTCAAGAGAGCGAGAGTTGCACCCTTCTGGAAAACCTACACTGATCCCTCCGATGTCAACAACTACAGACCAGTATCCCTTCTTTCTTTCTCTCCAAAACTCTGAACGTGCCGTCCTTGGCCAGTTCTCCCGCTATCTCTCTCAGAATGACCTTCTTGATCCAAATCAGTCAGGTTTCAAGACTAGTCATTCAACTGAGACTGCCTTTCTCTGTCACGGAGGCACTCCGCACTGCTAAAGCTAACTCTCTCTCTCTGCTCTCATCCTTCTAGACCTATCGGCTGCCTTCGATACTGTGAACCATCAGATCCTCCTCTCCACCCTCTCCCGAGTTGGGCATCTCCGCGCCCACGCTTGGATTGCATCCTACCTGACAGGTCGCTCCCTACCAGGTGGCGTGGCGAGAATCTGTCTCCTCACCACGCGCTCTCACCACTGGTGTCCCCAGGGCTCTGTTCTAGGCCCTCTCCTATTCTCGCTATACACCAAGTCACTTGGCTCTGTCATAACCTCACATGGTCTCTCCTATCATTGCTATGCAGACGACACACAATTAATCTTCTCCTTTCCCCCTTCTGATGACCAGGTGGCGAATCGCATCTCTGCATGTCTGGCAGACATATCAGTGTGGATGACGGATCACCACCTCAAGCTGAACCTCGGCAAGACGGAGCTGCTCTTCCTCCCGGGGAAAGACTGCCCGTTCCATGATCTCGCCATCACGGTTGACAACTCCATCGTGTCCTCCTCCCAGAGCGCTAAGAACCTTGGCGTGATCCTGACAACACCCCTGTCGTTCTCAACTAACATCAAGGCGGTGGCCCGTTCCTGTAGGTTCATGCTCTACAACATCCGCAGAGAGTGCGACCCTGCCTCACACAGGAAGCGGGGCGCAGGTCCTAATCCAGGCACTTGTCATCTCCCGTCTGGATTACTGCAACTCGCTGTTGGCTGGGCTCCCTGCCTGTGCCATTAAACCCCACAACTCATCCAGAACGCCCGCAGCCCGTCTGGTGTTCAACCTTCCCAAGTTCTCTCACGTCACCCCGCTCCTCCGCTCTCTCCACTGGCTTCCAGTTGAAGCTCGCATCCGCTACAAGACCATGGTGCTTGCCCTCACGGAGCTGTGAGGGGAACGGCACCTCAGTACCCTCCAGGCTCTGATCAGGCCCTACACCCAAACAAGGGCACTGCGTTCATCCACCTCTGGCCTGCTCGCCTCCCTACCACTGAGGAAGTACAGTTTCCCGCTCAGCCCAGTCAAAACTGTTCGCTGCTCTGGCCCCCAATGGTGGAACAAACTCCCCACGACGCCAGGACAGCGGAGTCAATCACCACCTTCCGGAGACACCTGAAACCCCACCTCTTTAAGGAATACCTAGGATAGGATAAAGTAATCCTTCTCACCCCCCTTAAAAGACCTAGATGCACTATTGTAAAGTGGCTGTTCCACTGGATGTCATAAGGTGAAAGCACCAATTTGTAAGTCGCTCTGGATAAGAGCGTCTGCTAAAATGACTTAAATGTAAAATGTAAAATGTAAACTACAAAGACCAGGGAGCTTTTCCAAAGACTCATAAAGAAGGGCAATGATTGATAGATGGAGAACAATAACAAATCAATAACACTTAATATCACTTTAAGCATGGTCAAGTTAAGGAATTACACTGTGGATGATATATTTAACCACCCCATACACAACAAAGATACAGTCTTACTTCTGAACTGAGCTGAAGGACAGGAAGGAACTGCTCAGGGATGTCACCATGAGGCCATTGGTGATTTTAAACAGCTCTGGAGTTCATGGGAGAAAACTGAAGATGGATCAACAATATTGTAGTGACTCCACAATAATGACCTAAAAAGAGTGAAAGGAAGAATACAAATATACAGAATACAAATATTCCAAAACATGCATCCCTATATGCAACAAGGCACTAAAGTAATACTGAAGAAAAAATACATGACAAAGAAATAGATTTTTGGCCTTAATGCAAAGTCTTATGTTTTGGGCAAATCCAACACAACACATCACTGAGTAACTGCCTCCTTATTTTCAAGCATGGCGGTGGCTGAATCATGGTATGGGTATGCTTGATATCAGCAAAGACTGGGAGTTTTCAGGATAAAAACAGGATGGAGCCAAGCACAGGCAAATCCTGTAGAAAACCTGTTTCAGTCTGCTTTACACCAATAACCTATAACACAAGGACAAATCTACACTGGAATAGCCTACTCCAGCCTACCATGAAGACAGTGAATGTTCCTGAGTGGCCAAGTTAGTTGACTTAAATCTGCTTGAAAATCTATGGCAAGACTTGAAAATTGCTGTCTAGCCATGATCCCCAACATCTTGACAGAGCTTGAAGAATTCTGAAAAGAATAATGGGGAAATATTGCAGAATCCATGTGTGCAAAACTCTTAGAGATTCACCCAAGAAGACTCACTGCTGTAATCACTGCCAAAGGTGTTTCTTACATGTATTGACTCAGGGGGGTCTGTTTGTGTTTTATTTTTCATTAATCTAAAAAACATTTTTTACATTTCTTCCACTTTGACATTAGAGTGTTTTGTGTAGATCGTTGACAAAGAAATTATAATTAAATCTATTTTAATCAGACTTTGTAACACAATACAATTAGAAGAAATCCAAAGGGGGTGAATATTCATCTTTTCCCTGTTTTCAATATCTGACTAACAAGATGTAGTTATGTAAAAAAAACTAAGTAGGCAGGATTACATAGGCTTGCAGAGAGAGTTGCAAAGTCTACTGCTAGCAGTACTCTATAATACTTTATCAGAGGAATGGAAATATTTCAGAAGGCATTAACATATACATCTAGATTCGTGACATTGAAACACAGTGCTGTAAAGCTTAAGATTTGACTTATCAAACTAGTTATTTTTCAAGTCTGTTTCATGAGCCTCATCTTGTCCTATTGTATCGTCATGTGGGACCATCTGGTGTCGGTGTGCTTCAGGCTTGTGTCTGAAGTACAAAATGAGTGGCATTGCTAATGCTGCTAAAGAACTATCCCTAATAACACCAAAGCCGGTCTGCCCCCTGGTTGCAAGAGGCACCTCACAGCATTCTGTAAAGAGGAAGAGAAGAGAGAAAGAGACAGACTTTGTTTACCCCTAGCCCCCTTCAAGGATCTCCAGCTCTCTGTACAGTCATCCTGTGGCAGCTTCATCATCAGTGAGTGGGTGAAGCTTTGATTGAGAACCTCCAGTCTCATTTCAACAAAGAGTGTGCTGTTTGGCCTGACTTCCATGGAGCTGTGGACCTCTATAGCGCCCCTGCTGTCCAGGCCGATACAGCTGTGGCTCTGATTGGAGATGTCTCCTCCAATGGAGTCCGTCCACCACACATCAGGGCTGGGAGAAACCCTGAGAGGAGTGGAGGGCGATGATGAAGCTGTCACAGGATGATGACTGTACAGAGAGCTGGGGCTCCTTGAAGGGGGTTAGGGTAAACAAAACAACAACAACAATACTCTTATTCAGCTCTTAACAAATTAGAATTCTGACTGCTTTAGGCAAGTAGATGACAATAAGCTGATTTTGTGCAGATAGCTTAATACTTGTAAGTCTCTTAATCCCTCATAGATGCAAGATTTAAAAAATCTGAATGGACAAAAATAAATAGTCTCTAACCTGCCACTAAAAGTTGTAGCTTTCCTTGGTGCTTCCCTGTTCATCTGTCACATCACAGGTGTATGGGCCCTGGTCACTCGGCTGCACACCACTTGTGTGCTTCTTGGTGACGGTTGTTGTTAAACCAATATTCTAAATAATGCTTTACTAAATGTTTATTATACAAATGTACACATGATGAGATGATGGAATATGATAACTAGCTACCTGAGAAAAGCAATGAAGTCGAAAAGAAGCTGTGAGATGACAATTGTCTTTTCATCCCACATGCTTTTGAGTGGACCTGTAAAAGAAAATGTATAAAACAATGTGGATCACATCCATATATTGAAATACTATATGCCTTGAGTTACAACATGCATGTCTATAGTTGTCTCAGTCAGACGTACCAAGAGTCATGATAACTAATGAAGTAGGCCTAGTTCAACTTTATCAGTTATATGTGGATGAAAAGTATCAAGAGGTTGGCTAACTAAATCCTTTTTCATATTGGCAGTTTGAAGTGACTCAAATCCTATTTTTCCATATCCGATTCCAAACGGTTATTTTTCCTGCAGTCTGAACTGCCAAAAAGCACATGGAATCGGATATTTCAAGCCACATTTCAAACCCCGTCTTATATGATTTGAAGTCAGATACAAATCTGATTCCTGGCCATGCGACTTTAAATACAGCATTGAGATAACTTATGAATACAGCATTGCAGATAACTTATAGCCTACCAACATCTTTTTTGATTACTGATGCACGGTTCTGACTGTCTGCCTGGTAGCCAGAAATACTGACCTCTGCCCTGGCTGTGCCCCTCCCATCTCTCTCTTTCCTTTGCTACTTTGCACTTTCTTCGCTGTAAAAGATGCAAGAGTTTGTGTTCTCTAAAGTAAACTACAGCAACTACACTGAACACAAATAAAAATGCAACATGTAAAGTGTTGGTCCAATGTTTCATGAGCTGAAATAAAAGATCTCAGACATTTTACATACCCACAAAAGCTTATTTCTCTAAAATGTTGTGCACACATTTGTTTACATCCATGTTAGTGAGCATTTCTTCTTTTCAAGATAACACATCCTCCCTAATATGGAGTTGGGCCCCCCTTTGCTGCTATAACAGCCAACACTCTTCTGGAAATCTTTCCATAGATGTTGGAACATTGCTGTGGGGACTTGCTTCCATTCAGCCACAAGAGCACTTAGTGAGGTCGGGCACTTAGGCCTGGCTCGCAGGTGTTCGATGGGGTTGAGGTCAGGGCTCTATGCAGGCCAGTCAAGTTCTTCCACACTGATCTTGACAAACCATTTCCGCATGTAGGCAAGTGATGCACATGTGCACCAGTTGAATCTGACATCATGAATCATATTGTTCCTCGAGAGCTTGGACCAGCTGATGTAAACTTATTATCCACTGGCTGTAGAGTGGAGAAGACACATTGTCCTCAGCGCTGAGACAGTGGTGCAGAATCTCAGGTTTCGTGCATCGACGGCTCCATGCAGATTGATAGCTACCATATACAACTGAAAGGATTGAAACTGACGATTCCATGGAACATGTGGCTCTCCAGGACTGGAAGAAATTGAGATGGTGGAGGTAAGCTAAACTCGGCCATCCTCGCTGCCAAATGTTCCACATGCATGGAGGCTTGTTGTGAATTAAACTGAACGTTTTACTTCAGATCAACATGTTAACAACTGTCAAAGAAAATCACTCATCCAACCCTCACACCTCGGTTTACGCACAACCTGACTGATACATTCTTAAAGCAACAGTATTCAGTACTCAACTGAGCTACGACACCATATTACTGAACACAACAATGAGGTAAAAATATATAGCATAGGTTCACAATATCAACATTCAAATGACTAATTTACACACCCTGCACAGGACAAATATTTAGGATCAACGGCCTGATTACCTGCATGTCCACCAACGTTTTTAACATGTTGAAATGTCCCTGCGGTCTGTCTTTACATAGGAAAACCTGTAGAAGCCCTGAGATCCGGATCAGTGAGCACCGCATAAATATATGGACAGGTGAGACAAAAAAAACGGTCTCTGTTCATTTTGTACAAGCTGGACATCTATTAATTATCTAAGATGCCTTGGAATAGAAATGGTCAAGATGTCACAAAGGAGAGGGCACACTGAGAGGAACTTCTTCAAAGGGAATCTTTCTGGATACACAGGTTCAACCCACAGTCTCCTCTTGGCCTTAAGGAGGAGTTTGACTTAAAACCGTTTTTATAGTTCAAAAATGTCCAAATTGTTCTGTGCTTTTAAAGAAATGCCAATTGAATATTGAAGGAGTTCCTGCGGTCCAACTCATCCCAAACCATCTCAATTGGGTTGAGGTCGGGTGATTGTGGAGGCCAGGTCATCTGATGCAACACTCCATCACTCTCCTTCTTGGTAAAATAGCCCTTACACAGCCTGGAGGTGTGTTTCTGGATCATTGTCCTGATGAAAAACAAATGATAGTCCCACTAAGCGCAAAGCAGATGGGATGGCGTATCTCTGCATAGTCTCATTAGGCTCGTAGCCATAATGAACTTATCCTCTACAGTAGAGGTAACTCTGGGTCTTCCTTTCCTGTGGCGGTCCTCATGAGGCCAGTTTCATCATATAGCGCTTGATCGTTTTTGTGACCGCACTTGAAGAAACTTTAAAAGTTATTGATATTTTCCAGCTTGACTGACCTTCATGTCTTAAGGTAATGATGGACTGTCATTTATCTTTGCTTATTTGAGCTGTTCTTGCCATAATATGGACTTGGTATTTTACCAAATAGGGCTATCTTCTGTATACCACACCTACCTTGTCACAACACAAATGACTGGCTCAAATTCATTAAGAAGGAACGAAATTCCACAAAATAACTTTGAACAAGGCACACCTGTTAATTGACCATTCCAGGTGACTACCTCATGAAGGTGGTTGAAGAATACAAAGAGTGTGCAAAGCTGTCACCGAGGCAAAGGATGGCTACTTTGGTTACTACATGATTCCATGTGTTATTTCATCGTTTGATGTCTTCACTATTATTCTACAATGTAGAAAATAGTAAAAATAAGAGAAAACCCTGGAATGAGTAAGTGTGTACAGATTTCGAATGGTACTATATATATTGTCGTGACATGACTTTTATTCATGTGCTGACTGTTATTTATCGAATCAGTTAATTATGTTTAATTGTCACCCGATTAAATGAATCATGTAACAATTAAGTCATTAGGAATTTGGGGCACCACGGATGGAATAAGTTGTTTATAAAGTTACCATCTCCTGATTAAACTCTAAAGATATGTATATATCGATAAGAGTCACCATAATCATTACCTCATATCAGTCTCATTCTGAACGTTGCATACTTCTTCGATCTGCACAAACCCGAGTCTTACTGATCATTCCATACCACACACTGATTTGATTATTTATTTACTAACAAACTAAATGATAACATGGGATACACACACACACGGGTATAGGTTATTGATTAGAAACTTTTTTTTTCTCATTTATTAACATTCAAACATACAATGTATTTGCAGTGAAGCTGCTCAACAACTACATCATACCAGTCATCCAACTGATTCCCATTCGAGAGACACATAGAAGCATCCAGGGTCAATGCCCTGCTCAAGGGCATGTTGGACTGACCTACCACCAGGCCAAAAACGTGAACCCGGAACCCTCCAAGATCCCCCACAGTTCCCAAATAGCTGTGCATCAACCATTCGAGGACCCTCCCACAGTCCCCTCAGGAATAAAAGTTAAAAATACAATTAATTCCATTCCCCACCCCCAAGAACCCCCAATGCACCAACAACCAAGAGAATGAACAAAAGAGAAAAAAAAGGAAAAGACAGAAGAAAGAAGAAAACAGCAAACAACATTTTATCTAATCGAATAGAATCCACAGATTATGAAGTTGAAGGTAAATACTTTTACTAAGAGTATTAGTATTTTAAATCTCCTAACAGTACTATTTCTAGAGTCAATTTTAGATCAATGCTATGCATTTTCAGCCATTCCTGAACCGAGACCAGAAACAGGCTACCTGAGAGCAATACCAAAATAAATGGTCTATTGATTCTGTATCCTCACAATCAAAATCTGCAGAGCTTCGATGATTTTATGCCCCAAATATTCAACATTTTGTTGGTGGCAAGAATTCTATATAATACATTTAGCTGAAAAGCACGAAGTCTTGAATCTTGCATTGTTTTATATATCAACTCATACAGCCCTGTACCATGGAATCGGACATCAAAAATCTCTTCCCAACTATTTTGCAATCTGTATGGCACAGTTGTCAACATCCTGGTCCTCAAATTGAAACTGGTATACTTTCCTATTCATGCTATTTTTATTCCTCTGCCAGTTTTGATCCTTTATATTGGGCAGACAGACCAGTTCCCTACCTCCTCCTGCTGCCACCTGCCTCCTCCATTTTGGGG
>NW_027035507.1:0-10761 GCF_034236695.1 Oncorhynchus nerka
TGTCCGGAAATTTGCAATTAAACAATGTTTCAAGTCAGCTATGTTGCATAACACATACATACATCCACACAAGCCAACAGCAGATAATATTCAATCATATATATGGTAATGGCTATAATGTAAAATACAGGATCCAACACTAGGCAGGTCACTGCCTGGGAAGGTCTCCCACTCAGGGGTACCACACGGGGACGGGTTGGCCTCAGGTCTCCCAACTGGAAACCCGAGGTAGGGGGATGTGGGGGAATCTATCAAATAGCGCACCTCTAACTTTTTACAGTAGGAATGGAATTAAGTTTGTGTGTTTCTTGTTTGAAGTGCAATAGTGAAATAATCATGTTCTCTTCTATATAAGTGTGTTATTCTATTTGTCTATTTGTGTGTATGTTGGGGTGGCAGGTAGCCTAGCGGTTAGAGCGTTGGGCGGCAGGTAGCCTAGCGGTTAGAGCGTTGGGCGGCAGGTAGCCTAGCGGTTAGAGCGTTGGGCGGCAGGTAGCCTAGCGGTTAGAGCGTTGGGCGGCAGGTAGCTCATGGCGTGAAAGTGCTAGCGCAGGTAGCCTAGCTGTTAGAGCGTTGGGCGGCAGGTAGCTCAGCGGTTAGAGCGTTGGGCGGCAGGTAGCCTAGCGGTTAGAGCTGCCAGCGGCAGGTAGCCTAGCGGTTAGAGCGTTGGGCGGCAGGTAGCCTAGCTGTTAGAGCGTTAAGGCAGGTAGCCTAGCGGTTAGAGCGTTGGAGGTGTTTCAGTAGTTGCTTGATTGAATCCCTGAGCTGACAAGGTAAAAATATGTTGCTCTGCCCTGAACAAGGCAGTTAACCCACTGTTTCCGGTAGGTTGTCACAACTGACATGCCTATTTAAATAAAGGTTAAATAAATATACTCCAATTTGTTTCATTTGTCTTTGTTAATTATTTTTGATATTCATGAGTCTTATTTTGTATATATTTTTATATTTATATAATTTGAAATGTTATGATTTATTTGCATTGTTTCTGGTGCTGGTTTCGCCAGGAGCCATACAAGCCAGAACCGTCTCTGCTCATAAATCAAAATGTTCGGCCAGTGATGATCTGTTTTCCAAAGGAAAGACAGCAATCTCCGCTTGAAGTTCATAACAGCAACCCCAACCCTTACCCCTGTATAAAGTGGACCTCTGCTTGATAAAACACCTGCTGGAACTCGTTCCCCATTATCCCTTTAGAAGGCCGGAAACACCTGCTGGTGCTCGTTCCCATTATCCCTTTAGAAGGCCGGGAAACACCTGCTGGTGCCCGTTCCCCGTGATCCCTTTAGAAGGCCTGGTTATACACCTGCTGGAGCTCGTTCCCTATTATCCCATTAGAAGGCCGGGAAACACCTGCTGGGCTGTTTCATTATCCCTTTAGAAGGCCTGAAACACCTGCTGGTGCTTTCGTTCCCATTATCCCTTTAAGAAGGCAGAAACACCTGCTGGAGCTGAATTCCCCCATTATCCCTTTAGAAGGCCTGGTTATGCACCTGGGACTCGTTCCCCATTATCCCTTTAGAAGGCCTGGAAACACCTGCTGGTGCTCGTTCCCCATTATCCCATTAGAGGCCTGGAAACACCTGCTGGTGCTCGATTTCCCATTATCCCTTTAGCCTGAAACACCTGCTGGTGCTCGTTCCCCATTATCCCTTTAGAAGGCCGGGAAACACCTGCTGGTGCCTCGTTCCCCATTATCCATTTACAAGGCCTGAAACACCTGTAGACTCGGAGCCTGGAAACACCTGCTGAGCTGGATTTCCCCATTATCCCTTTAGAAGGCCTGGAAACACCTGCTGGAGCGTTCCCCAGTATCTTTAAAAGGCCTGGTTATACACCTGCTGGAGCTCGTTCCCTTTAGAAGGCCTGGTTAAACACCTGCTGGAGCTCGTTCCCCCATTATCACCTTTAGAAGGTATCCTTTGGAAACACCTGCTGGAGCTCGTTCCCCATTATCCCTTTAGAAGGCCTGGAAACACCTGCTGGTACCCGTTCCCCGATTATCCCATTAGAAGGCCTGGAAACACTCTGCTGGAGCTCGTTCCCCATTATCCCTTTAGAAGGCCGGAAACACCTGCTGGTGCCCGTTCCCCATTATCTCTTTAGAAGGCCTGGAAACACCTGCTGGAGCTCGTTACTCCATTATCCCTTTAGAAGGCCTGGAAACACCTGCTGGAGCTCGTTCCCATTATCCCTTTAGGCTGGAAACACTGAGCAAAGCTGCTCCCCATTATCCCTTTAGAAGGCCTGGAAACACTCAAGGGAGCTCGTTCTATTATCCCTTTTTAGAAGGCCTGGTTATACACCTGCTGGTACTGCTCCCATTATCCCTTTAGAAGGCCTGGAAACACCTGCTGGAGCCTGCCTCCTCATTATCCCTTTAGAAGGCCTGGAAACACCTTGATATAGTCGCAGACTGGATCACATCCTCGAGAGTGGCATGGAGCTCAGGCACCTTGTCCTTCGGCTGCCTCCTGTGTAGGAAGTAGTTGTTCCACATCACACTCGGTTCTCTCTCCAGCATTTACTTTACTACCCCCGAGTGCTTTCCAGTCATAGCAGTTATCCCATCAGTGGTCAAGCACCGAAGGTTTAATCTATCCCTGACCAGTCCCACAGAGCCCAGGTACATATCCACTGTGTTAAAGACAGCCTCTGACCAGTCCCACAGAGCCCAGGTACAGATCCACTGTGTTAAAGACAGCCTCTGACCAGTCCCACGGAGCCCAGGTACATATCCACTGTTAAAGACAGCCTCTGACCAGTCCCCACTGAGCCCAGGTACAGATCCACTGTGTTAAAGAGCCTCTGACCAGTCCCACTGAGCCCAGGTACAGATCCACTGTGTTAAAGACAGCCTCTGACCAGTCCCACGGAGCCCAGGCCTGTGCCAAAGAGCCTCTGACCAGTCCCACTGAGCCCAGGTACAGATCCACTGTGTTAAAGACAGCCTCTGACCAGTCCCACAGAGCCCAGGTACATATCCACTGTGTTAAAGACCAGTCCCACTGGGCCCAGGTACAGACCAGTGTTAAAGATACAGCCTCTGACCAGTCCCACGGAGCCCAGGTACAGATCCACTGTGTAAAAGAAAGCCCACTGAGCCCAGGTACAGATCCACTGTGTTAAAGACAGCCTCTGACCAGTCCCACGGAGCCCAGGTACATATCCACTGTGTTAAAGACAGCCTCTGCAGTGGTGGTGGTGGACAAATCAGCACTGAAGGGAACTGCTCCTCGATGTTATTAATTATCCCAGACACTGGAAGGGAACTGCTCGATGTTATTAATTATCCCAGACACTCGAAGGGAACTGCTCCTCGATGTTAATTATCCGGACACTGCTCCTCGATGTTATTAATTATCCCAGACACTGGAAGGGAACTGCTCCTCGATGTTATTAATTATTGGAAGGAATCGATGTTATTAATTATCCCAGACACTGGAAGGGGAACTGCTCCTCGATGTTATTCACTGGAAGGAACTGCCCTCGATGTTATTAATTATCCCAGACACTGGAAGGGAACTGCTCCTCGATGTTATTAATTATCCGAGACACTGGAAGGGAACTGCTCCTCGATGTTATTAATTATCCCCAGACACTGGAAGGAACTACTCCTCGATGTTATTAATTATCCCAGACACTGGAAGGGAACTGCTCCTCGATGTTATTAATTATCCCAGACACTGGAAGGGAACTGCTGGATAAAGATTAATTATCCTAGATACCGGGAAGGAACTGATGTTATTAATTATCCCAGACACTGGAAGGGAACTGCTCCTCGATGTTATTAATTATCCCAGACACTGGAAGCTCCTTCGATGAAACTGCTCCTCGATGCTATTAATTATCCCAGACACAGGGAAGGGAACTGCTCATCGATGTTATTAATTATCCCAGACACTGGAAGGGAACTGCTCCTCGATGTTATTAATTATCCCAGACACTGGAAGGAACTGCTCCTCGATGTTATTAATTATCCCAGACACTGGAAGGGAACTGCTCCTCGATGTTATTCATTATCCCAGACACTGGAAGGGAACTGCTCCTCGATGTTATTAATTATCCCAGACACTGGAAGGGAACTGCTCCTCGATGTTATTAATTATCCCAGACACTGGAAGGGAACTGCTCGATGTTATTAATTATCCCAGACACTAAGGAACTGCCGATGTTATTAATTATCCCAGACACTGGAAGGGAACTGCTCCTCGATGTTATTAATTATCCCAGACACTGGAAGGGAACTGCTCCTCGATGTTATTAATTATCCCAGACACTGAAGGGAACTGCTCCTCGATGTTATTAATTATCCCAGACACTGGAAGGGAACTGCTCCTCGATGTTATTAATTATCCCAGACACTGGAAGGGAACTGCTCCTCGATGTTATTAATTCCCAGACACTTCCGCAGACACTGAAGGAACCTCGATGTTATTAATTATCCCAGACACTGGAAGGGAACTGCTCCTCGATGTTATTAATTATCCCAGACACTGGAAGGGAACTGAACTCCTCGATGTTATTAATTATCCCAGACACTGGAAGGGAACTGCTCCTCGATGTTATTAATTATCCCAGACACTGGAAGGGAACTGCTCCTCGATGTTATTAATTATCCCAGACACTGGAAGGAACTGCTCCTCGATGTTATTAATTATCCCAGACACTGGAAGGGAACTGCTCCTCGATGTTATTAATTATCCCAGACACTGGAAGGAACTACTCCTCGATGTTATTAATTATCCCAGACACTGGAAGGAACTGCTCCTCGATGTTATTAATTATCCCAGACACTGGAAGGGAACTGCTCCTCGATGTTATTAATTATCCCAGACACTGGAAGGGAACTGCTCCTCGATGTTATTAATTATCCCAGACACTGGAAGGGAACTGCTCCTCGATGTTATTCATTATCCCAGACACTGGAAGGGAACTGCTCCTCGATGTTATTAATTATCCCAGACACTGAAGGGAACTGCTCCTCGATGTTATTATCCCAGACACTGGAAGGGAACTGCCTCGATGTTATTAATTATCCCAGACACTGGAAGGGAACTCCTCCTTGATGTTATTAATTATCCCAGACACTGAAGGGAACTGCTCCTCGATGTTATTCATTATCCCAGACACTGGAAGGAACTGCTCCTCGATGTTATTAATTATCCCAGACACTGGAAGGGAACTGCTCCTCGATGTTATTAACTATCCCAGACACAGGAAGGGAACTGCTCCTCGATGTTATTAATTATCCCAGACACTGAAGGGAACTGCTCCTCGATGTTAATTACCCCAGACACTGGAAGGGAACTGCTCCTCGATGTTATTAATTACCCTGGCACACTGGAAGGGAACTGCTCGATGTTATTAATTATCCCAGACACTGGAAGGAACTGCCTCGATGTTATTAATTATCCCAGACACTGAAGGGAACTGCTCGATGTTATTAATTATCCCAGACACTGGAAGGGAACTGCTCCTCGATGTTATTAATTATCTCAGACACTGGAAGGGAACTACTCCTCGATGTTATTAATTATCCCAGACACTGGAAGGGAACTGCTCCTCGATGTTATTAATTATCCCAGACACTGGAAGGGAACTGCTCCTCGATGTTATTAATTATCCCAGACACTGGAAGGGAACTGCTCCTCGATGTTATTCATTATCCCAGACACTGGAAGGGAACTGCTCCTCGATGTTATTCATTATCCCAGACACTGGAAGGGAACTGCTCCTCGATGTTATTAATTATCCCAGACACTGGAAGGGAACTGCTCCTCGACGTTATTCATTATCCCAGACGTGTCTGACATAGACCCATTAGAATGGCACGGTTAGCCACATCTGTGGATTCATCAAGCTGCAGTGTGTAATTGCCGTTTTCACTGATGCGCTCTGACGTCTGGCGTGTTATGACCTCAGACATGTCCTGGATTCTCCTCCTCATGGTGTCCTCAGACATGTCCTGGATTCTCCTCATGGTGTCCCCAGACATGTCCTGGATTCTCCTCCTCATGGTGTCCTCAGACATGTCCTGGATTCTCCTCCTCATGGTGTCCTCAGACATGTCCTGGATTCTCCTCATTGTGTCCTCAGACATGTCCTGGATTCTCCTCCTCATGGTGTCCCCAGACATGTCCTGGATTCTCCTCCTCATGGTGTCCTCAGACATGTCCTGGATTCTCCTCCTCATGGTGTCCTCAGACATGTCCTGGATTCTCCTCCTCATGGTGTCCTCAGACATGTCCTGGATTCTCCTCATTGTGTCCTCAGACATGTCCTGGATTCTCCTCATGGTGTCCTCTGACATGTCCTGGATTTTCCTCCTCTTGGTGTCCTCAGACATGTCCTGGATTCTCCTCCTCATGGTGTCCTCAGACATGTCCTGGATTCTCCTCATGGTGTCCTCAGACATGTCCTGGATTCTCCTCCTCATGGTGTTCTCAGACATGTCCTGGATTCTCCTCCTCATGGTGTCCTCAGACATGTCCTGGATTCTCCTCATTGTGTCCTCAGATATGTCCTGGATTCTCCTCATGGTGTCATTGGATCCAGGACATGTCTGGGGTTATGATGGTTTTAAGTTTGTTGGCGACGGACTCTCCCAAGATTTCAGTGCACATATCAATCACAGCAGGAAGTATGAGATCCTCTGCGCTGGTTTGGGCTTTTTTTTGCACTTACCAATGCGCTGGGCCACAAGGTGTGATGCATACGTTCTTCAATCAATCTTGTGAGGACACCAGCTGGCTTATCATTGTGTCTTGGATGCTTGGTGGCCAGATGTTTTTTTAGTTTTGGGGGGTTTCATGCTCTCATTAGCTAACAGGATGTCTACACTCTCCCTGCCTGTCTTCAATATAGGTGAAACCATATAAATTGGGGTGGTATTTTCTCTTCTTGACAGGGACCGGATTGACCGCCTTGTTGTTAACATTGTAGATGAAGGGGGAGCTGCACGTTTTAAAAACCTGTCCATGATTTTACTCTGACAGCTAGCCTACAAGAGTTAAATGACAGCTAACTATCCACATGTGTAATGCCTGAGAAACACATCTGCATAGTTAGCTATGGCTGTCAGAAGGAGATCTTTATTATCTGATTGGACGTGTCATATTTTAAAACAAAAACAATGTTGCAGAGTGACATTTTATTGTGTGCGTGTGCGCGTGTGTGTGTGTGTCTGTGTGTGTGTGTGTGTGTGTGTGTGTGTGTGTGTGTGCAGGCGCGATATGCAAAAATGCGGTATCCTTTCAAAATAAAAGTTTCAGTGCGGTATCCTTTCAAAATATTTTTTAATTACATTTTTTATATTCTTGCATAAATCCTTAATGACCTCTAAAATCTGACCCCCCAGTTCAGAATCCCTGGTTTAAACTACATCAGGATCTCTCCTTCTCCTTAGTGCAAGTTCACCAACTACTTCTCAGATAGAGTTCAGTGTGTCAAATCGGGAGGGCCTGTTGTCCAGATCTTCTGGCAGTCTCTATGGGGTGCCACAGGGTTCACCTGGGCCAGCTCTTTTCTCTGGAAATATCAATGATCGCTCTCACTGCTGGTGATTCTCTGATCCACCTCTACGCAGACGACACCATTCTGTATACTTCTGGCCCTTCTTTGGACACTGTGTTAACTAACCTCGAGACGAGCTTCAATGCCATACAACTCTCCTTCCATGGCCTCCAACTTGTTTTAAATGCTAGTTAAACCAAATGCATGCTCTTCAACCGATTGCTGCCCGCACACGCCCCCGTCCAGCATCACTACTCTTGACGGTTCTGACTTAGAATATGTGGACAACTACAAATACATAGGTGTCTGGTTAGACTGTAAACTCTCCCTTCCAGACTCATTAAGCATCTCAATCCAAAATTAAATCTAGAATTGGCTTCCTATTTCGCAACAAAGCATTCTTCACTCAGTGCTGCCAAACATACCCATTATCCCAGTCACATTAACAACCCATTATCCCAGTCACATTAACAACCCATTATCCCAGTCACATTAACAACCCATTATCAGTCACATTAACAACCCATTCCAGTCCTTATTAACCACCATTATCCCCAGTCATATTAACTTTACATTATCCCAGTCACATTAACAACCCATTATCCCAGTCGTATTAACAACCCATTATCCCAGTCATATTAACAGCCCATTATCCCAGTCACATTAACAACCCATTATCCAACCCATTATCCCAGTCACATTAACAACCATTATCCAACCCATTATCCCAGTCACATTAACAACCCATTATCCAACCCATTATCCCAGTCATATTAACACCCCATTATCAGTCATTAACAACCCATTATCCCAGTTTATTAACAACCCATTATCCCCAGTCATATTAACAGCCCATTATCCCAGTCACATTAACAACCCATTTATCAACCCATTATCCCAGTCATTAACAACCCATTATCCAACCCATTATCCCAGTCATATTAACAGCCCATTATCCTTGTCACATTAACAACCCATTATCCAACCCATTATCCCAGTCATATTAACAACCCATTATCCCAGCAGTCACATTAACAACCCATTATCCCAGTCACATATCAGTCCATTAACAACCCATTATCCTGAGTCATATTAACAGCCCAATATCGGTCACATTAACAACCATTATCCAGCCCATTATCCAATCCATTATCTGGAGTGCATTCAACATTATTATCCCAGTCAGTATCCAACCCATCCACTAGAGTCTGTTCCATCAACCTAACACAGCGTGAACCTCCACTCACTACCTTCCCACTGCGGTATCAGGCTGATCCACTAGAGGTCTGTTCCATCAACCTAACACAGCGTGAACCTCCCTCTTGCCCTTCTCAGTGTCAGATCTACTAGAGGTCTGTTCCATCAGCCTAACACAGCGTGAACCTCCTCACTACTTCACTGCGGTATCAGGCGATCCACTAGAGGTCTGTTCCATCAACCTAACACAGCGTGAACCTCCACTACACTACTTCACTGTGGTATCAGACGATCCCACTAGAGGTCTGTTCCATCAACCTAACACAGCGTGAACCTCCACTACACTACTTCACTGCGGTATCAGGCGATCCCACTAGAGGTCTGTTCCATCAACCTAACACAGCGTGAACCTCCACTACACTACTTCACTGCGGTATCAGGCGATCCCACTAGAGGTCTGTTCCATCAACCTAACACAGCGTGAACCTCCACTACACTACTTCACTGCGGTATCAGACGATCCCACTAGAGGTCTGTTCCATCAACCTAACACAGTGTGAACCTCCACTACACTACTTCACTGCGGTATCAGGCGATCCCACTAGAGGTCTGTTCCATCAACCTAACACAGCGTGAACCTCCACTACACTACTTCACTGTGGTATCAGACGATCCCACTAGAGGTCTGTTCCATCAACCTAACACAGCGTGAACCTCCACTACACTACTTCACTGCGGTATCAGGCGATCCCACTAGAGGTCTGTTCCATCAACCTAACACAGCGTGAACCTCCACTACACTACTTCACTGCGGTATCAGACGATCTCACTAGAGGTCTGTTCCATCAACCTAACACAGCGTGAACCTCCACTACACTACTTCACTGCGGTATCAGACGATCCCACTAGAGGTCAGCAGTAAACAGAAACAGTTATTTTGATCCCCTTTTATTTAATGTTTAAATGACATTGTGGAATGGAAATCTCTTATCATTTTAATGGTACACATAATACAAACAAACAAAAAAAACTTTTTAAAAAAATTCTTTTTTCCAACTGCTTTGGAACCAAATAGAACGTAACGGACTGAGTTTCAGGCTGAAAGATCTGGGTTATCGTCATGTCTTGGGTAGAGGTCTTCAACTGCCATCGCCATTAAAAACTCTGTCGACACAAGACACGGGAATAATTGTCACTCGGGAATAGTTTAAAGTTGATAGTTATGAACCAGACCCGTTAGACATTTGTAATTAGTGCTAGTTATTATGATAATTAACATGATAACTTGAGTTGAGTTCATAAAGCTCTCACCTTCGGTGTAGTCCATGTCTGGTCGCGTTGAGACGAAGGCCCAGGCCAGGCCCACTAACAGGGCTATCACCAGGTTGACCACTATCCAGGGCTGGAGGATTTGGTGCTCTGAACCAGGGGGCCTGGAGGGAGGGAGAGAGGAGGGGGTTAGAGGAAGAGGAGAGAGAGACAGAAGTAATATCTACTTCACTTGCTTTGACAATATTAACATATGTTTCCCAATGCCAATTTAAGCCTCTTGAAATTAATTTAATTGAATTGAGAGGGAGGAGGGCAGGGGCGCTGGAGGACAGAGACAACACAAAGCTCAGACTCAAGACAGTTTCCTGCAGGTAATTAAGATTGTCCTAGCTACAGATGGAAGATGACGTAACAGGTGACCCATGATGAGTGTTTGTGTCCACACGTCCTGTTGGATGTCTCCAATCTCCTGTACTCAGCTGTTCTGCTTTAAATAATGTCTCTGTTGTACCTTGTGCTCTTTGTTATATATATATACACAGTGTTTATTCCGCTTGTTGTTGCTGTTTTGTTTTTAAGTCTGAAGCTTCAGTATTAGTAACCCAATAGCAGACTACAGTTATGTGTCTGGGGTAACAGTATTAGTAACCCAATAGCAGACTACAGTTATGTGTCTGGGGTAACAGTATTAGTAACCCAATAGCAGACTACAGTTATGTGTCTGGGGTAACAGTATTAGTAACCCAATAGTAGACTACAGTTATGTGTCTGGGGTAA
>NW_027035508.1:0-10762 GCF_034236695.1 Oncorhynchus nerka
GAGTAGCAAAATATATATTTATTAACTAAAGCAAATAAGTATAATATACAATGGTGTGTGTAATCAGTAATCAGTAGTGTAAGTGAGTGTTTTGCATGCATGAATGTGATAATGCAGGGTGTTGAAAGGTGCCAAAGCAAACAAACAAAAGGCCACCAAGAACCACAACACAATCTACAAAGGTGTCTGCATGGAGAGAGTCTCCTCCATGAATGTGGAAGAGGTCTATTTATCCTGGGAGACACCTGGCTCAGGTGTTTCCCATGTAGCTGACGACCCTCTCAACTCCGCCCACCGGCATCCTAATAAGGAAACAAGAACAAAGACAGAATACGGCAGACAGAGTGGGAGGGTCGTCACATTCCCCCCCATAAAACCGGGGACCAACAAGGACCCCGGAACAACATACTGGCCTCTGCGTCCCAAATTGACACAGGCCTCTGCGTCCCAAATTGACGAGGGGTTATGTGTTCACACCTCCACCTGCACCAACCAACCTCCTCCTCCCCAGACCTCAGCAACCTTTGTGCATAGGAAGCAATATTTTAAGAGGAAAGAAGAACACAAGACCAGGAGGGAACAGACAGGAAAGATAGAACATGACAACCCAAAACAATGGTCAGTCATGTAAACATTCAGGAACATGGCACAAAAGACCAACAGCTACAAGCTCCAACGAAAAGAACATCAGGGTCCTTCTTAATTTTTACAACTCACAACGATTCATAGTCACTTCCAGCGATTCATAGTCACTTCCAGCGATTCATAGATTTCACGTGCCCTACTCGTCAGTGGCACCTGCCAATAGCCTTTTAACAGGTCAAATTTGCTCACAAACTTAGCTGCACCGACTTGATCAACACAGTCCTCCATCCGAGGAAGAGGAAATGAATCTGGCTTTGTGACACTGTTTATCTTACGGTAGTCCGTACAAAAACGGTTTGTTCCATCCGGTTTCCTGATCAAGATACAGGAGAAGCCCAACTGGAGAAAGAAGGCTCTGCTATCTTACTCTCCAGCATGTACTTGACCTCAGCATCCAGACAACGTAGTTTCTCTGAAGAAACTCTATAGAACCGCTGACGAATGGAGTCAGCACCTCCAATGTCAATATCATGTTCTATTAAGTTTGTACGTGTAGGTGTATCAGAAAATAAACCTGGAAATCGGTCTCTTTCCGCCTCATCAACAGGTAGGTGAGTGAGAAGATTGTCTAAAATATCGTGTGTTTCTGAATTTTTCAATCTACTCCTGGTAATATATTAATCGCTGGGGACTCAGGAACATCTTTCCTCCTCATGTACAGATCGGCAAATGCATAAGAACCTAAGGAAACAAATTATCAAGCCAAAGAACAGGTTGCCGTCCTCTGTAGAATCACTGTTCAGTCTCAGAGGAACGCGTGCATACAGGGTTTTAACCAGATTTACATGGCACAGCTGTGTGCTTTCCTCCGTTCTGAGTGGCAACTAGATAATTTTGCTCAGTGTACTGGCGCACCACTGTATATGGACCTTGAAACTTGGCTTAAAAGGAGAACCAACAATTGGCAGCAGAGCAAGAACCTGGTCACCTGGACTAAAGTGGCAGAGAGGCTCAGTTCGTGATCAAATATGCCCTTCATCCTCTCCTGTGAAGATGATAACTTCTCTTTAGCCATTTCACCAGCGGCGTACAGCCGTCGCCGGAAATCACACACATACGATAACAGGGACTGAGGAGGCTCGGGAGACTTCCAGTCATCCTGGAGAACAGATAAAAGTCCACGCACCCTATGTCCAAACACAAGGTCATTTGGACTGAAACCTGTGCTCTCCTGTGAAACTTCCCTAGCGGCTAACAGTAAACAAGGCAACCCCTCCTCCCAATCCTTATCCATCTCAGTACAATAAGCTCTCAACAAAGACTTAAGTGTTTGATGGAAACGTTCCAGTGCTCCTTGACTTTGCGCGTGATAGGCGCTAGACAAATTGTGTTTAATATGGAGCTGTTGAAGAACCTGGGTGGTCTGACACATCACAGTGAACAGGTAACTGCTACCCTTTTTAGAACGAGGCAGAGGACCCACACAGTCAATAATCAGATATTTAAAAGGTTGGCTGAGTACAGGAATAGGAAATAATGGTACTGGTTTAATAGCTTGATTAGGCTTACCAGTTAATTGACAGGTGTGACAAGTTTTGATAAAATCAGAAACATCCCTCTTTAATCTAGGCCAAAAGAAATGTCTTAATATGCGATTGTAGGTTTTCCTCACCCCCATATGTCCAGCAACGTCGCTGTGAGAAGTTTCCAACACCAACTCATGAAGCTTAACTGGTACAACAACCTGACTAATTGCCTCCCCCAGAAAAACACTATCATGAGACACCCACTTTCTCATCAGGACATCCTTTTGGAAAAAATAGCCATGGGCGACATCTCCCAACTGTTCTATAGGCACAATTTGATCACGCAACTCTTCCAACGTGGGGTCATCCCGTTGCGCATTGATTAGATCTGAGCGGGTTACAGATAACGGGATAGCAGGGAAAACAGTGACATACTTTGTATTATTATCATTAGTCGGCGCAGTGACCAGTTCGCCACGGCTCATAGAACGTGTCACTGCACACGCAGAGAACACCTCTGGGAAACTCTGTACACTCTCATCAGGAATCCCAACAAATGACGGCTTAGTGGAAACCACTGGAGATGGAAACACGACAGGCCATACACGCTCACCAGCCAAGTTATTCCCAAGGATAACATCGATACCCTCAATAGGCAACGAAGGACGCACACCCACAACAACTTCACCCTTCACCAGCCCACAATCCAACATCAGTTTATGCAATGGAACTGACAGAGTGTTCAAACCTATTCCCCTAATTAGAACACTATTCCCCGAATCAGTCTCAGCAGAAAAGGGTAACACAGACTCCAACACAAATGATTCAGAGGCACCTGTGTCTCTCAGGATCTTCACTGGCACAAGGTCTTTACTTCCTAACATAGACACAAAACCTTCTGTAATGAAAGGTAAATAGTCTGGATCAATATGGACTTTCACATTCTCCTGGGCCTGAGGAAATGAGTCATGAATGAACTGATGTGGAACAGGTGCAGCTAACGCAGTAGGCTTAGATTTAGCGTAAGCACCCCTTGACCTGAGAAGTGGACATTCGTTTTCCAATGACCTGAACCTTGACAGTAGTGACACTCCTGCCCAAAGTCAGCTTTACCATGGGAGTCAGGTTCAACCCTAGTTGAATAGAACTCTGCCCGAGAACCAAAGTATCTCGGTGAGCGAAGCCCAAATATATCCGAACGCCCCCACTCTTTCCGAATACGGGGTTCTGCAAAGACACTTTTGTGAGTCAACACATACTCGTCTGCCAAAACTGCAGCTTCAGCAACATTCTTTACTTTCTGTTCATTAATATACGTGGCAATACGATCAGGAATTGTGTCCTTAAATTGCTCTAACATAATCAGATCACACAGCCCTTGGAAAGTCACAACTGCAGAGGCGGAACACCAGCGATTAAACTGTAAAGACAACTGTCGCGCAAACTCAACATGAGTTTGGTTATCATCCCTTTTAAAGTTCTAAATCGTTGGCGGTAAGCCTCAGGGACCAATTCATAAATCTGTAACACAGCTGTTTTAACTTTATCATAACTGGCACTGTCGTGTACACTAAGAGCTGAATATGCTTCCTGCGCTTTACCAGTCAGCACACACTGCAACATTAAAGTGCGGTCAGAATCAGGCCAACTCCTAGCGTCAGCAACCCGCTCAAACAACGAAAAGAATGTCTCGGGGTCCCTTTCATTAAACCGAGGCAATAACCGTAAGTTCCCAACAATATCAAATGTCTCTGGGGCACGACCAAAAGCGGAACTACCCCTAGGTAAATCTGGGTCACCTTCCCAAAACAAACTCTCCCCTGAGATCTTTCCTTCCCTAACCAACTTTATACGTTCTTGTTGCAATTTGATTTTAGCACGCTCCATATCTTGTTTAAATGCCAATTCCTTTTCATATTTTACACGATCATGCTCTAGCTTCTCACGATCATGCTGCCAATCATGCTCTCTCTTCTCACGATCATGCTCCAGCTGTAACAAAAGCGGTTCTTTCTGCTGTTCAAAAAGAAGGCTACTAGGACTAACCGATGGAATGTCCATTGTAACGTTATGGGGAGACGACAAATCCTCAGCAGAGGCTGGCCCAGTGGTAACTTCAAGAATACCACTCTCCATCAGATTGGCCTTCAATATCAACCTAATAGAATTCTTTAGACGTTTATCACTAATCTCAACCTTAGTCTTCGTGCAGATTTGCGGTGGGAATTTACGCACTGTAGCCCGCTGGCAAGGAAATAGAACTCCCCAGCATGCTGGCAAATTCCACCAAGCCACGGATGTGCCCCCGAGACAACTGCTCAGTCCACAGACACCACACAAAAATAACAAACATTAACCATGCCCAACATATTCCAAAAATGAAACACGTCGCTAAACCTATCAGGGGAAAAAGCTATAAGCTCCGGTGTAGTTCCTACCCTGCAATCTCTACCGGTACACAGCCGTTACTCCTCAGTGGCTTCCCATAGAAAGTGAGGCAATAGTTTTACAGGCTGGGCAGGGCCTGGAAGCAACAATCTCTCTCCAACAGCACTAAACAACAACAAACAGCCAATACTGGGCCTATCAAACTCATTTACAATATACCACGCGTACCTCCCGGTCCCAAACCAGTAGTTCAAAGATCCCGGATGAGCCCCCACTTGTCACGAACCGGCTCAAAGCCCATCAACAAAGGAGACAACGTGGAGATAAGGAGTAGCAAAAAATATATATTTATTAACTAAAGCAAATAAGTATAATATACAATGTGTGTGTAATCAGTAATCAGTAGTGTAAGTGAGTGTTTTGCATGCATAGAAATAGATAATGCAGGTGTTGAAAGGTGCCAAAGCAAACAAACAAAAGGCCACCAAGAACCACAACACAATCTACAAAGGTGTCTGCATGGAGAGAGTCTCCTCCATGAATGTGGAAGGGTCTATTTATTCCTGGGAGACACCTGGCTCAGGTGTTTCCCATGTAGCTGACGACCCTCTCAACTCCGCCCACCGGCATCCTAATAAGGAAACAAGAACAAAGACAGAATACGGCAGACAGAGTGGGAGGGTCGTCACAGTAAACATTTCACAGTTAGTCTACACCTACTGTTTATGAAGCAAGTGAAAAATACAATTGGATTTGATTTTGATTTGAAGGCCCAGCCGAGAGTACTTAGCACCTCTGAACAGAGTGCCTTTGCCGTAATTTGCAAATTGAGTGCAAACTGATTTTACATGTAGAATCATTCGGTAGTCAGACATACACCAGCGAGAGGGTCGCCATCTCTCTCTCTCTCTCTCTCTCTCTCTCTCTCTCTCTCTCTCTCTCTTGCTCTCTCTCTTTATCTCTCCCTCTCTCTCTTTATCTCTCTCTCTCTCTCTCTCTCTCTCTCTCTCTCTCTTTATCTCTCTCTCTCTCTTTATCTCTCTCTCTCTTTATCTCTCTCTCTCTCTCTCTCTCTCTCTCTCTCTCTCTCTCTCTCTCTCTCTCCTCTCTCTCTCTCTCTCTCTCTCTCTCTCTCTATCTCTCTCTCTCTCTTTATCTCTCTCTATCTCTTCTCTCTCTCTCTCTCTCTCTCGCTCTCTCGCTCTCTCTCTTTAGCTATCTCTCTCTCTCTCTCTCTTTATCTATCTCTCTCTCTTCTCTCTCTCTCTCTCTCGCTCTCCTCTCTCGCTTTATCTATCTCTCTCTCTCTCTTCTCTCTCTCTCTTTCTCTCTCTCTCTCTCTCTCTCTCTCTCTCTCTCTCTCTCTTTATCTCTCTCCTCTCTCTTTATCTCTCTCTTTATCTCTCTCTCTCTCTTTATCTTTCTCTCTCTCTCTCTCTCTCTCTCTCTCTCTCTCGCTCTCTCTCTCTCTCTCTTTATCTCTCTCTCTCTCTTTATCTCTCTCCTCTCTCTTTATCTCTCTCTATCTCTTCTCTCTCTCTTTTTCTCTCTCTCTCTCTCTCTTCTCTCTCTCTCTCTCACTCTTCTCTCTCTCTCTCTCTCTCGCTCTTTCTCTCTCTCTCTCTCTCTTTCTCTCTCTCTCTCTCTCTTTTCTCTCTCTCTCTCTCTCTCTCTCTCGCTCTTTCTTCTCTCTCTCTCTTTGCTCTCTCTTCTCTCTCTCTCTCTCTCTCTCTCTCTCTTTCTCTCCTGTATCTTTCTCTTTCTTCTTTTACTGTGTCATTGCTGTCCTTCATTTAAGATGTTTGGCAGCTTTTATGTACGGTGCTCCCTAACTCCCACAATTAAAGGAGTAGAGCTGAGAGAATGGTGACTGGGGCTGCTGATTTCTGATCAAAGCATTCACATCTCTGCTTTGTTCTCTCTGCTTTTCACATCCCTGCAGAACAGATGAATAGAAAAGACACACACACACACACACACACATAGACACAGCCAGATTGCTCAAGATTGACTTTGAAATTAGACAACCTCCCTGACCCAGTCTGTAATACCTACTGTACATGTTTCAAGCAGACCACCATAGTCCCTGTGCCCTAGAATGCCAAGGTAACCTGTATGCGCCATACATTTTTAAAAAGGCTGGTCATGTCTAAAATCAACACCATCATCCCAGACACCCTGGACCCACTCTTCTCATACCGCCCCAACAGATCCACAGAGGATGTGATCTTTATTGCACTTCACACTGCCGTCTCCCACCTGGACAAGAGGAACACCTATGTGAGAATGGTGGTCTTTGACTACAGCTCAGCTTTCAACACCATAGTGCTGTGTAGGGGTGTGTGTAGGGGTGTGTGTGTGTGTGTTTATGATATACGCAACAACATCTCACTGGTTTTTACCAATTGCTTTTACTCACTGGACAGGCGGAGACTCTAGCGGCTCTGGACAGGCGGGAGACTCTAGCGGCTCTGGACAGGCGGGAGACTCTAGCGGCTCTGGAGAGGAGGAGAGGCTCTGGCAGCGTTGGACAGGCGAGGCGCACGCCTTAGGCCCTGGTGCGTGGTGCGGTGGTACTGGACGGGGGACAGCACCTTAGGAGCAGGAGGTCAGGGAGGAGGAACAGGGAGTACTGGTCTCTGGACACGTGCAGGAAGCCTGGTGCAGGGAGCTGCCACCGGAGGGCTGGTGCGTGTAGGTGGCACTGGTTGGGCCGGTGGACCGTGGCGCACTAGATCTTGGGCACGAGCCTGCCCAACCTTACCTGCTCGATGCCCACTCTAACCGGCCGATCCGAGGAGCTGGAATGTACCCCACCGGGCTATCGCTCCACAGCATAACACTGTGCCTGCCCGGTCTCTCACGCTCTTCGATAAGCACAGGAAGTTGGCGCCAGGTCTCTACACTGGCCTCGCCATACTCCCTGTGTGCCCCTCCCAATAAATTTTAGGGGCTGACTCTCTAGCTTCCTACCGTGCCGCCGTGCTCGTTTCTCCAACTCCATTCTCCTAAAACCCTCCTCGCACTGCTCCAGCGAATCCCAGGCGGGCTCCGGCACTCACCCTGGGTCGACCGCCCACCTGTCTATCTCTTCCCAAGTTGTATAGTCCAGATACTGCTCTCAAGTCCAATAATCCTGACATCGCTGCTCATCCTGCCGCTGCCTGTCACCACGCTGCTTGGTCCTGTTTTAGTGGGTGATTCTGTCAGGGCAGATTTCCTCCTCTTCCTCTGAAGGGGTGAAACAAGGATCGGACCAATACGCAGCGTGGTAGTTGTCCATGGTTTTAATAGGAAAACTCAACATGAACACAACTACAAAACAAGAAACGTGAAAACCCGAAACAGTCCCGTGTGGCACAAACACTGACACAGGAAACAATCATCCACAAAATACCCAAAGAATATGGCTGCCTAAATATGGTTCCCAATCAGAGACAATGATAGACAGCTGCCTCTAATTGAGAACCAATCTAGGCAACCATAGAGATACAATTTACCTAGACAGGCAACAGCCCCATAAACATACAAACCCCTAGACAAGCCGAACACATAAAACCCCCATGTCACACCCTGACCTAACAAAAAAAATTAAGAAAACAAAGATAACTAAGGCCAGGGCGTGACACCCCTACACACACTTGTATGCATCCTCAAATAATGAGGCCCATTCTGCAATATTTCCATCCCTCTGACCTACTTTTCCCAGTTTCCCTGTAAAAGAGCAGACACGGATTCTCCATTTAAATAACACAGCGACTCATTAAATCAGTCCAACTCTTTCACTGCTTGGCTTTTGTTTCCCTATCTTTCTTTCTTTGTTTCTTTGTTTCCTCTGGGGTTTGAGTGACTCGAATAAGAAGCGCAGTGGCAATGACATCACCCCATACGACTCTGTAACGTTTGTTAACGTTCTCTCGGGTCTCTCTCTCTCTCTCTCTCTCTCTCTGTCTCTCTCTCTCTCTCTCTCTCTCTCTCTCTCCCTCTCTCTCTCTCTCTCTCCCTCTCTCTCTCTCTCTCTCTCTCTCTCTCTCTCTCTCTCTCTCTCTCTTTCTCTCTCTCTCTCTCTCTCTCTCTCTGTCTCTCTCTCTCTCTCTCTCTCTCTCCCTCTCTCTCTGTCTCTCTCTCTCTCTCTCTCTCTCTCTCTCTCTCTCTCTCTCTCTCTCTTTCACTCTCTCTCTCACTCTCTCAATTCAATTCAATTCAAGGGGCTTTATTGGCATGGGAAACATGTGTAGATAATATATAAAGTGAATATATAAAGTGAAATAAACAATAAAAATTAACAGTAAACATTACACATACAGAAGTTTCAAAACAATAAAGACATTACAAATGTCATATTATATATATACAGTGTTTTAACAATGTACAAATGGTTAAAGGACACAGGATAAAATAAATAAGCATAAATATGGGTTGTATTTACAATGGTGTTTGTTCTTCACTGGTTGCCCTTTTCTTGTGGTAACAGGTCACAAATCTTGCTGCTGTGATGTCACACTGTGGAATTTCACCCAGTAGATATGGGAGTTTATCAAAATTGGATTTGTTTTCAAATTCTTTGTGGATCTGTGTAATCTGAGGGAAATATGTCTCTCTAATATGGTCATACATTGGGCAGGAGGTTAGGAAGTGCAGCTCGGTTTCCACCTCATTTTGTGGGCAGTGAGCACATAGCCTGTCTTCCTTTGAGAGCCATGTCTGCCTATGGCGGCCTTTCTCAATAGCAAGGCTATGATCACTGAGTCTGTACATATTCAAAGCTTTCCTTAATTTTGGGTCAGTCACAGTGGTCAGGTATTCTGCCGCTGTGTACTCTCTGTTTAGGGCCAAATAGCGTTCTAGTTTGCTCTGTTTTTTTGTTAATTCTTTCCAATGTGTCAAGTAATTATCTTTTTGTTTTCTCATGATTTGGTTGGGTCTAATTGTGCTGCTGTCCTGGGGCTCTGTAGGGTGTGTTTGTGTTTGTGAACAGAGCCCCAGGACCAGCTTGCTTAGGGGACTCTTCTCCAGGTTCATCTCTCTGTAGGTGATGGCTTTGTTATGAAAGGTTTGGAAATCGCTTCCTTTTAGGTGGTTAGAGAATTTAACGGCTCTTTTCTGGATTTTGATAATTAGTGGGTATCGGCCTAATTCTGCTCTGCATGCATTATTTGGTGTTCTACGTTGTACACGGAGGATATTTTTGCAGAATTCTGCGTGCAGAGTCTGTAGAAGCACGGTGGCTAGGAAAAACTCCCTAGAAAGGCCAGAACCTAGGAAGAAACCTAGAGAGGAACCAGGAACCCATGTTCATACACATGAGATGAGTAATGCTGGATACGGAAACATTATTAAAGTGGCTAATGATCCATTTCTAAAAGTGGCCAGTGATTCCTAATCTATGTTATTAGGATGTGCTAGTGATGGCTGTTTAGCAGTCTGATGGCCTTGAGATAGAAGCTGTTTTTCAGTCTCTCTGTCCCAGCTTTGATGCATCTGTACTGACCTCGCCTTCTGGATGATAGTGGGGTGAGCAGGCAGTGGTTCGGGTGGTTGATGTCCTTGATGATCTTTTTGGCCTTCCTGTGGCATCGGGTGGTGTAGGTGTCCTGGAGGGCGGGAAGTTTGCCCCCGCGGTAATGTGTTGGGCAGACCTCACTACCCTCTGGAGAGCTTTGCGGTTCTGTGCGGTGCAGTTGCCGTACCAGGCGGTGATGCAGCCCGAAAGGATGCTCTCAATTGTGCATCTGTAAAAAATTGTGAAGGTTTTAGGTGTTTAGACACATTTCTTTAGCCTCCTGAGGTTGAAGAGGCACTGTTGTGTCTTCTTCACCACACTGTATGTGTGAGTGGACGATTTCAGTCTGCCAGTGATGTGTACGTCGAGGATCTTGAAACTTTCCACCTTCTCCACTGCGGTCAACCGACTGAGTTGGAAGCGTGCTTGGCCACACAGTCATGGGTGAACAGGGAGTACAGGAGGGGGCTGAGCACGCACCCTTGTGGAGCCCCGGTGTTGATGATCAGCGAAGAGGAGATGTCGTTTCCTACCTTTACCACCTGGGGGCGACCCGTCAGGAATATATCTGTAAACACACCAGCCTCTCTTGTGCCCTCTCTCGCTCCCTCTGTACCCTGTCTCTCCATTCTCTCCATTCTCTCCATTCTCTCTCTCTCTCTCTCTCTCTCTCTCTCCGCCCTCTCTCTCTCTCTCTCTCTCTCTCTCTCTTTCTCTCTCTCTCTCTCTCTCTCTCTCTCTCTCTCTCTCTCTCTCCCCC
>NW_027035509.1:0-10762 GCF_034236695.1 Oncorhynchus nerka
TCATCGTCGCATCGCGTCCGCATCTGATAATATGGTCCATCAAAACGTCATCCGCATCCGGTCGCATCGCATCTGATGCTCCATCAGTGCTCATCCGTCCATCGGTCCGCCTAGCATCTGGTATATCATCGTCCATCCGTCTCTCATCATGCATCCGTCCATCGCATCATCCGTCCGCATCTTTGCAGCATCTGTCTCTCTCGTCATCCGTCTCGCATCGCGCACGCATCTGATGTCATCCGTCCATCCGTCGCAGCATCTGATATAAATCCGTCATCATCACGCTCGCATACTGAGTATCACTCGGTCATCCGTCGTCATCCCTCCATCTCCGTCTCATCCTCCTACTCTCTATCTCCTCCACCCCTATATCTGTCCCTCCATCCCTCCATCTCCCTCCACACCTCCATCCCTCCTCCATTTCCCCCTCTAACTCTCCCGGTACTGTCAAAACCCTCCACCCCTCCATCCCCCTCTAACTCTCCCGGTACTGTCAGGGTCCCTCCACCCCCTCTAACTCTCTCGGTACTGTCAGGTCCCTCCACCCCCCTCTAACTCTCGGTACTGTCAGTCCCCTCCACCCCTCCATCCCCCTCTAACTCTCCCGGTACTGTCAGGTCCCTCCACCCCCTCTAACTCTCCCGGTACTGTCAGGTCCTCCACCCCCCCTCTAACTCTCTCAGTGCTGTCAGGTCCCTCCACCCCCCTCTAACTCTCTCGGTGCTGTCAGGTCCTCCACCCCCCCCCTCTAACTCTCTCGGTGCTGTCAGGTCCCTCCACCCCCCCTCTAACTCTCCGGTACTGTCAGGTCCCTCCACCCCCCTCTAACTCTCCCGGTACTGTCAGTCCCTCCACCCCCCTCTCTACTCTCTCGGTACTGTCAGGTCCTCCACCCCCCTCTAACTCTCCCGGTACTGTCAAAACCCTCCACACCCCCTCTAACTCTCTCGTCCCTGTCAGGTCCCTCCCTCCCATTCCCCTCTAACTCTCCCTCCATGTCCTCCACCCCTCCATCCCTACCTCTAACTCTCCCTCCATCCCTCCATCCCTACCTCTAACTCTCTCTCATCCCTCCATCTCCCTCCACCCCTACCTCTAACTCTCCCTCCATCCCTCCATCCCTACCTCTAACTCTCCCTCCATCTCCCTCCACCCCTACCATCTAACTCTCCCTCCATCCCTCCATCCCTACCATCTAACTCTCACTCCATCCCTCCATCTCCTCCACCCCTACCTCTAACTCTCTCTCATCCCTCCATCTCCATCCACCTCCATCCGTCCTCCATCCCCTCCACCTCTCTCTAACTCTCTCGGTACTGTCAGGTCCCTCCATCCCCCCTCTAACTCTCTCGGTACTGTCAGGTCCCTCCACCCCCCTCTAACTCTCCCGGCACTGTCAAAGCCCTCCATCCCTCCACCCCCTCTAACTCTCTCGGTACTGTCAGGTCCCTCCACCCCTCCATCCCCCTCTAACTCTCTCGAGTGCTGTCGTCATCGACCCCTCCATCCCCCTCTAACTCTCTCACTGTCATCCATCCCCCCTCTAACTCTCTCGGTACTGTCAGGTCCCTCCACCCCCATCCCCCCTCTAACTCTCCCGGTACTGTCAGGTCCCTCCACCCCTCCCCCCCTCTAACTCTCCGGTACTGTCAGGTCCCTCCACCCCCCCTCTAACTCTCCCGTACTGTGTCCCTCCACCCCTCTGCTCTCTCGGTGCTGGTCCCTCCACCCCTCCATCCCCCTCTAACTCTCCCGGTACTGTCAGGTCCCTCCATCCCCCCCTCTAACTCTCCGGTACTGTCAGGTCCCTCCACCCCCCTCCTAACTCTCCCGGTACTGTCACCCTCCACCCTCCACCCCCTCTAACTCTCTCGGTGCTGTCAGGTCCCTCCACCCCCCTCTAACTCTCTCGGTACTGTCAGGTCCCTCCACCCTCCACCCCCTCTAACTCTCTCGGTACTGTCAGGTCCCTCCACCCCCCTCCTAACTCTCCCGGTACTGTCAGGTCCCTCCACCCCCCCTCTAACTCTCCACTGTGTCCCCTCCACCCCCCTCTAACTCTCCCGGTACTGTCAGGTCCTCCACCCCCCTCTAACTCTCCGGTACTGTCAGGTCCCTCCACCCCCTCCCCCCCCTCCCTAACTCTCTCGGTACTGTCAAAGTCCCCTCCACATCCCCTCCTCCTAACCCCCCTCTAACTCCTCCATCCCTCCATCCCCCTCTCTCTCCCTCCGTCCCTCCACCCCTGCCTCCCACCCCTCCACCCCCCTCTAACTCTCTCCATCCGCATCTCCCTCACCCCTACCTCTAGCCTCTCTCACCTCCTCCACCCCTCCATCCCTCCACCCCTCCACCCCCCCTCTAACTCTCTCGGTACTGTCAGGTCCCTCCACCCCTGCCAGGTCCCTCCACCCCCTCTAACTCTCCCGGCACTGTCAAACCCTCCATCCCTCCATCCCCCCTCTAACTCTCTCTCGGTACTGTCAGGTCCCTCCACCCCTCCATCCCCCCTCTAACTCTCTCGGTACTGTCAAATCCCTCCACCCCTCCATCCCCCCTCTAACTCTCTCGGTACTGTCAAATCCCTCTAACCCCTCCATCCCCCACCTCTAACTCTCCCGGTACTGTCAGGTCCCTCCACCCCCTCTAACTCTCCCGGTACTGTCAGGTCCCTCCACCCCCTCTAACTCTCCCGGTCTGTCAGGTCCCTCCACCCCTCCATCCCCCTCTAACTCTCGGTACTGTCAGGTCCCTCCACCCCTCCATCCCCCTCTAACTCTCCGGTGCTGTGGGGTCCCTCCCCCTCTAACTCTCTCGGTGCTGTCAGGTCCCTCCACCCCCCCTCTAACTCCCCGGTACTGTCAAAACCCTCCACCCCTCCCACCCCCCTCTAACTCTCTAGGTACTTCTCAGGTCCCTCCACCCCTCCATCCCCTCTAACTCTCTGGTGCTGTCAAATCCACTCCACCTCCATCCCCCTCTAACTCTCTCGGTACTGTCAGGGTCCCTCCATCCCCCTCTAACTCTCTCGGTACTGTCCCAGGTCCCTCCCACCCCCTCTAACTCTCCCGGTGCTGTCAGGTCCCTCCACCCCCCTCTAACTCTCCGGTACTGTCAGGTCCCTCCCACCCCCCTCCTAACTCTCCGGTACTGTCAGGTCCCTCCGCCTCTGAAACTCGTTCGTCGGATTCATCACTTTATCTGGCTCTTAGGTTCTCGTCCACTTCAATCTCCTCCATCATCCTCCGTCCCTCCATCCCTACACATCTAACTCTCCCTCCATCTCCTCCACCCCTCCATCCCTGCCTCTAACTCTCCCTCCATCCCTCCATCCCTACCTCTAACTCTCTCTCATCCCTCCATCCCTCCATCCCTACCTCTAACTCTCTCTCATCCTCCATCTCCCTCCACCACCTCCATCTCTACCTCTAACTCTCTCTCCATCTCCTCCATCCCTACCTCTAACTCTCTCTCATCCCTCATCTCTCCATCCTACATCTAACTCGCGTCCATCCGTCCATCCGCATCTGAACTATCGCTCATCGTCTCATCTCCGTCCATCGCATCTGATCATCAATCCGTCTCCATCTCGTCCATCAGGTCCTCTCATCTGGATATCCGTCCATCCGTCCATCTCCTTCATCCGTCCATCATCATCGCTCACATCGCTCGCATCTGCTAACTAATCTCGTCCATCGTCACTCACTCCCTCCATCCTCTATCTCATCACTCCATCAGTCACTGCCTATCTGAAAAATCATGTCACATCGCGCATCTGAGAATAATATCCGTCCCTCCGTCTCATCACTTCTGCATCTGGCTCTCATCGTCTCCACTTTTCATCTGTTTGTCCCTCCGTCCTCCGTCTCATCACTTTATCCGTCCTCCATTTCCCGTTTCTATCTCTCGGTTGCTGTCAGAGCCCTCCACCCTCCATCCCCCTCTAACTCTCCCGGTACTGTCAGGTCCCTCCACCCCCCCTCTAACTCTCCCGGTACTGTCAGGTCCCTCCACCCCCCCTCTAACTCTCCGGTACTGTCAGGTCCCTCCACCCCTCCATCCCCTCCTAACTCTCCCGGTACTGTCAGGTCCCTCCACCCCCCCTCTAACTCTCCGGTACTGTCAGGTCCCTCACCCCCCCTCTAACTCTCTCGGTGCTGTCAGGTCCCTCCACCCCCCTCTAACTCTCCGGTACTGTCAGGTCCCTCCACCCCCCCTCTAACTCTCCCGGTACTGTCAGGTCCCTCCACCCCCTCTAACTCTCCCGGTACTGTCAGGTCCCTCCATCCCCCTCTAACTCTCCCGAGTACTGTCAGGTCCCTCACCCCCCTCTAACTCTCCGTACTGTCAGGTCCCTCCACTCCCCCTCTAACTCTCCCGGTACTGTCAGGTCCCTCCACCCCCTCTAACTCTCTCTCATCCCTCCATCTCCCTCCACCCCCCCTCTAACTCTCCCTCCATGTCCTCCATCTCCTCCACCCCTACCTCTAACTCTCCCTCCATCCCTCCATCCCTATCTAATATCTCTCGTCATCGTCTCCATCTCCTCCATCTGAAACCCCTCTCATCTCCCTCCATCTTCCTCCATCACGTCTCCACTTTATCATCTAATCTCGTCCGTCCCATCTCCTCCACCCCTACCTCTAACTCCTCCGTCTCCATCCCTCCATCCCTGGCTCTCTCGTAACTCTCCTCCATCCCTCCGTCTCCCTCCACCCCCTGCCTCTAACTCTCTCTCTGTCCTCCATCGTCCACTCCGCTCTCCTCCATCCCCTCCACCCCCCTCTGTCTCTCGTTTTGTCCCCCTCCATCCCCCCTCTAACTCTCTCGGTGCTGTCAGGTCCCTCCACCCTCCATCCCCCTCTAACTCTCCGGTACTGTCAGGTCCCTCCACCCCTCCATCCCCCCTCTAACTCTCGGTACTGTCAGGTCCCTCCACCCCTCCATCCCCCTCTAACTCTCCGGTACTGTCAGGTCCCTCCACCCCCCTCTAACTCTCTCCGGTACTGTCAGGTCCCTCCACCCTTCCATCCCCCCTCTAACTCTCCAGTACTGTCAGGTCCCTCCACCCCCCCCCTCTAACTCTCTCGGTACTGTCAGGTCCCTCCACCCCTCCATCCCCCTCTAACTCTCCGGTGCTGTCAGGTCCCTCCACCCCTCCATCCCCCCTCTAACTCTCCCGGTACTGTCAGGTCCCTCCACCCCTCCCCCCCTCTAACTCTCCCAGTACTGTCAGGTCCCTCCCACCCCCCCTCTCTAACTCTCCCGGTACTGTCAGGTCCCTCCATCCCCCCTCTAACTCTCCCGGTACTGTCAAACCCTCCACCCCTCCATCCCCCCTCTAACTCTCCGGTACTGTCCAGGTCCCTCCACCCCTCCATCCCCCCTCTAACTCTCCCGGTACTGTCAGGTCCCTCCACCCCTCCATCCCCCTCCTAACTCTCGGTACTGTCAGGTCCCTCCACCCCTCCATCCCCCTCTAACTCTCCGGTACTGTCAAAACCCTCCACCCCTCCACCCCCCTCTAACTCTCTCGGTGCTGTCAGGTCCTCCACCCTCCATCCCCCTCTAACTCTCGGTACTGTCAGGTCCTCCACCCTCCATCCCCCTCTAACTCCTCTCGGTACTGTCAGGTCCCTCCACCCCTCCCCCCCTCTAACTCTCCAGTACTGTCAGGTCCCTCCACCCCCCCCCTCCTAACTCTCCGGTACTGTCAGGTCCCTCCACCCCCCTCTCTAACTCTCCCGGTACTGTCAGGTCCCTCCACCCCCCCTCTAACTCTCCCGGTACTGTCAGGTCCCTCCACCCCCCTCTAACTCTCTCGGTACTGTCAGGTCCCTCCACCCCCCCTCTAACTCTCTCTCATCCCTCCATCTCCCTCCACCCCTACCTCTAACTCTCCCTCCATCCTCTCCATCCCTACCTCTAACTCTCTCTCCATCCCTCCATCTCCCTCCACCCCTACCTCTAACTCTCCTCCATCCCTCCATCCCTACCTCTAACTCTCCCTCCATCTCTCCACCTCTCCATCTCTCTCTCCTCCATCTCCTCCACCCCTACCTCTAACTCTCCCTCCATCCCTCCCATCCCTACCTCTAACTCTCCTCTCATCCTCCATCTCCCTCCACTCCTACCTCTAACTCTCTCTCATCCCTCCATCTCCCTCCACCCTCCATCCCTCCCTCTTACTCTCTCGGTGCTGTCAGTCCCTCCATCCCCATTTTATCTGAAATATCGTCCATCCGTCATCATCTGGCTCTTCAGGTCATCATCATCGGGGTGATATATGGGTCGTCTCCGTCGCCATCGCCCTGCCCATCAGGTCCATCCGTCCTCGCTGAAATAACTCATCGGGTCATCATCACTTTCATCGAAATAATGTCGTCATCATCAGTCGCGCAGCATCTACCTCTATCCTCCATCCGTCCCTCCATCCTGATAATAACTCTCCTCCATCCCCTCCATCTCCCTCCAGCATCTAACTCTCTCTCATCCCTCCGTCTCCTCCACCCCTCCATCCCTCCTCCATCCCCCTCCACCCCCCTCTAGCTCCGGTGCTGTCAAGGTCCCTCCATCCCCCCCCTAGCTCTCTCGGTGCTGTCAGGTCCCTCCACCCCTCCATCCCCCTCTAACTCTCCGGTGCTGTCAGGTCCTCCACCCCTCTAATCCCCCTCTAACTCTCCGATTGCTGTCAGGTCCTCCACCCCTCCATCCCCCCTCTAACTCTCCGGTACTGTCAGGTCCCTCCACCCCCCTCTAACTCTCCGGTACTGTCAGGTCCCTCCACCCTTCCATCCCCTCTAACTCTCCCGGTACTGTCAGGTCCCTCCACCCCCCTCTAACTCTCCGGTACTGTCAGGTCCCTCCACCCCCCCTCTAACTCTCCCGGTACTGTCAGGTCCCTCCACCCCCCTCTAACTCTCCGGTACTGTCAGGTCCCTCCACCCCCTCCCCCCTCTAACTCTCCCAGTGCTGTCAGGTCCCTCCACCCCACCCTGTCCATCCCCTCTAACTCTCCGGTACTGTCAGGTCCCTCCACCCCTCCATCCCCCTCTAACTCTCCGGTACTGTCAGGTCCTCATCCCCTCCATCTCTAACTCTCTCGGTGCTGTCAGGTCCCTCCACCCCTCCATCCCCCTCTAACTCTCCCGGTCATCTGTCGGGTCCCTCCACCCCTCCATCCCCCTCTAACTCTCCGGTCTGTCGTCCCTCCACCCCTCCATCCCCCCCTCTTCCTCTCTGTCAAATCCCTCCCATCCCCCTCTAACTCTCTCGGTACTGTCCGTCCCTCCATCCCTCCATCCCCCTCCTCTGTCGGGTCCTCCACCCCTCCATCCCCCGTCTAACTCTCCGTACTGTCAGGTCCCTCCATCCCTCCATCCCCCCTCTAACTCTCTCGGTGCTGTCAGGTCCCTCCACCCCTCCATCCCCCTCTAACTCTCTCGGAGCCACTGTCAGGTCCCTCCACCCCTCCATCCCCTCTAACTCTCTCGGTACTGTCAGGTCCCTCCATCCCTCCATCCCCCTCTAACTCTCTCGGTACTGTCAGGTCCCTCCACCCCTCCATCCCCCCCTCTAACTCTCTCGGTGCTGTCAGGTCCCTCCACCCCTCCATCCCCCTCTAACTCTCTCGGTGCTGTCAGGTCCCTCCACCCCCCTCTAACCTCCGGTACTTTTGTCAGATCCCTCCACCCCCCCTCTAACTCTCTCGGTACTGTCAGGTCCCTCCACCCCTCCATCCCCCTCTAACTCTCTCGGTGCTGTCAAGGTCCCTCCATCCCTCCATCCCCCCTCTAACTCTCTCGGTACTGTCAGGTCCCTCCATCCCCCATCCCCCCCTCTAACTCTCTCGGTACTGTCAGGTCCCTCCACCCCTCCATCCCCCTCTAACTCTAACTCGGTACTGTCAGGTCCCTCCATCCCTCCATCCCCCTCTAACTCTCTCGGTACTGTCAGGTCCCTCCACCCCTCCATCCCCCTCTAACTCTCTCGGTACTGTCAAATCCCTCCACCCTCCATCCCCCCTCTAACCTCTCTGTCAGGTCCCTCCACCCCCCTCTAACTCTCTCGGTACTGTCAGGTCCCTCCACCCCCCATCCCCCTCCTAACTCTCTCGGTACTGTCAAATCCCTCCACCCCTCCATCCCCCCTCTAACTCCCTCCAGTCCCTCCATCCTCCCCCCCTCTAACTCTCTCTCGAGCACTGTCAGGTCCTCCCTCCATCCCCCCTCTAACTCTCTCAGTACTGTCAGGTCCCCTCCATCCCCCCTCTAACTCTCTCGGTACTGTCAGGTCCCTCCATCCCCCCTCTAACTCTCTCTGTCAGGTCCTCCATCCCTCCATCCCCCCCTCAAATCCCTCCACCCCTCCCCCCCTCTAACTCTCTCGGTACTGTCAGGTCCCTCCATCCCTCCATCCCCCTCTAACTCTCTCTCAGTACTGTCAGGTCCCTCCACCCCTCCATCCCCCCCTCTAACTCTCTCGGTACTGTCAGGTCCCTCCATCCCTCCATCCCCCTCTAACTCTCTCGGTACTGTCAGGTCCCTCCTCCCCCCTCCATCCCCCCATCCCCCTCTAACTCTCTGGTACTGTCAGGTCCCTCCCATCCCCCCAGGCTGGGCTGTCAAATCCCTCAGTGGATCCCCCTCTAACTCTCTTTGTCTGTCAGGTCCCTCCACCCCTCCATCCCCCCTGCTCTCTCTCTCAGGTCCCTACTTTTAAATCAGGTCCCTCCATCCCCTCCATCCCCCTCTAACTCTCTCGGTACTGTCAGGTCCTCCATCCCTCCATCCCCCTCTAACTCTCTGGGAATTTCTGTCAGGTCCCTCCATCCCTCCAGGGGACTCAAACTGTCTCGGTACTGTCAGGTCCACCCCTCCCATCCGGCTCCTAACTCTCTCACTGACCAAGCATCTCCATCCCCCTCTAACTTCTAAAGTACTGTCAGGTCCCTCCATCCCCCTCCCTAACTCTCTACAGTACTGTCAGGTCCCTCCATCCCCCTCTAACTCATAGACTGTCAAATCCCTCCACCCCTCCATCCCCCTTGATCTCTCGGTACTGTCAGGTCCCTCCATCCCTCCATCCCCAGTCTAACTGAAGGGGACTGTCAGGTCCCTCCCACCCCTCCATCCCCCTCTAACTCTCTCCCGGTACTGTCAGGTCCCTCCATCCCTCCATCCCCCTCTAACTCTCTCGGTACTGTCAGGTCCCTCACCCCTCCATCCCCCTCTAACTCTCTCGGTACTGTCAGGTCCCTCCATCCCCTCCATCCCCCTCTAACTCTCTGGACTGTCAGGTCCCTCCACCCCTCCATCCCCCTCTAACTCTCTCGGTGCTGTCAGGACCCTCCATCCCTCCATCCCCTCTCTATCCCTCTAGGAAGGTGTTAACTCTGTCGGTACTGTCAGGTCCTCCACCCCTCCTTCCCCCTCTAACTCTCAGTCAGAACTGAAGATGCAAATAGAATTCAAAGATCGAATTTATTGGTCACATACACGTGGTTATCAGATCCTATTGGTCACATGGTTATCAGATCCTATTGGTCACATGGTTATCAGATCCTATTGGTTACATACTGCGTGGTTATCAGATCCCTATTAGTTTACATACTGCGTGGTTATCAGATCTATTGATTTACATACACGTGGTTATCAGATCTATTGGTTACATACACGTGGTTATCAGATCCTATTGGTTACATACACGTGGTTATCAGATCCTATTGATTTTACATACGTGGTTATCAGATCCTATTGGTTACATACCACGTGGTTATCAGATCCTATTGATTTACATACACGTGGTTATCAGATCCTATTGGTTACATATGCGTGGTTATCAGATCCTATTGGTCACATACTGCGTGGTTATCAGATGTTATTGGTCACATGGTTATCAGATGTTATTAGTCACATACACGTGGTTATCAGATGTTATTGGTCACATGGTTAGCAGATGATATTGGTCACATGGTTAGCAGCAGATGTTATTGGTCACATAGTTGTAGATGATATTGGTCACATAGTTGCAGATGTTATTGGTCACATGGTTAGCAGATGTTATTGGTCACATGGTTAGCAGATGATATTGGTCACGTGGTTAGCAGATGTTATTGGTCACGCACATAGTTAGCAGATGTTATTGGTCACATACACATGGTTAGCAGACGTTATTGGTCACATGGTTAGCAGATGTTATTGGTCACATACACATAGGTTAGCAGATGTTATTGGTCACGTGGTTAGCAGATGTTATTGGTCACATACACATGGTTAGCGGATGATATCGGTCACATACACATGCTTGGGGATGTTATTGGTCACATACACATAGTTGCTTGATATTGTTCACATACATGGTTAGCAGATGTTATTTCACGTGGTTAGATATTATTGGTCACGTACACATGGTTAGCGGTTGTGGTCACATACACATGGTTATCAGATGTTATTGGTCACATACACATGGTTAGCAGATGTTGACAGTCCACATACACATGGTTAGCAGATGTTATTGATTTTATGGATAGCAGATGTTATTGGTGCATACACGTGGTTAGCAAAGATGTTATTGGTCACGTGGTTTGCAGATGATATTGGTCACATGGTTAGCAGTGAGATGTTATTGGTCACATGGTTGGGCAGATGTTATTGGTCACATGGCACGTGGTTTATCAGGATGATATTGGTCACATGGTTAGCAGATGTTATTGGTCACATACACATGGATTAGCAGATGTTTATTTGGTCACATACACGTA
>NW_027035510.1:0-10762 GCF_034236695.1 Oncorhynchus nerka
TCAGAAAGAGAAGAGGGGGAGGAGAGGAAGAGGGCAGGAGGAGAGGAAGAGGGCAGGAGGGAGAGGAAGAGGGCAGGAGGAGAGGAAGGAGGGCAGGAGGAGAGGAAGAGGGCAGGAGGAGAGGGAGGGTTTATGTAAGGTGTGTGTTACTGTGGGGTGATGGGCGGGGTTAGAGGGGAGAAGTAAAGGGAGAGGAGAGGGAGAGGATTACAGTGTGAGTCGCAGGTAGGGGTGGAGGAGGGGAGAAGAAAGGGGAGGGGAGGATGGGGAGAGGAGAGGAGATGGGTAGGAACGGGTGGGAGGATGGGGAGAGGAGAGGAGTAGAGAGGGTGGGAGGATGGGGGAGAGGAGAGGAGGAGGAGAGGGTGGGAGGATGGGGGAGAGGAGAGGAGGAGGAGAGGGTGGGAGGATGGGGAGAGGAGAGGAGAGGAGAGAGGAGGGACGGAGGATAGGGTGAGGTGAGGTGAGGAGATGAGGGAGGGTGGGAGAGAGGGGATGATAGAGTGGGAGGATGGGGAGAGGACAGGAGGAGGAAAGGGAGGGGAGAGGAAAGATGGGGAGAGGAGGAGGAGGGAGGGAGGATAGGGTGAGGTGGAGGTGAGGGAGGAGGAGGGAGGGGTGGGAGAGAGGGAGGATAGGGTGGAAGGGAAGGATGGTGAGAGGAGAGGAGAGGGAGGGGGGATGGGGAGAGGACAGGAGGAGGAGATGGAGGGAGGGAGGGAGGGGAGGGAGGGAGGAGGGAGGGAGGGAGGGAGGGAGGATAGGGTGAGGTGAGGTGAGGTAGGGCAAGTCTGTCAGGTCACTGGGTTTCTCTTATGCATGTGTGTGTGTATGTGTCTAAGTGTGTGTGTGACTAACTGTGTGTGTGTCTCCTCCTGTGTGTGTGTGTGTGTCTAAGTGTGTGTGTCTCCTCCTGTGTGTGTGTGTCTAAGTGTGTGTGTCTCCTCCTGTGTGTGTGTGTGTGTCTAAGTGTGTGTGTCTCCTCCTGTGTGTGTGTGTCTAAGTGTGTGTGTCTCCTCCTGTGTGTGTGTGTGTGTGTGTGTGTGTGTGTGTGTGTGTGTGTGTGTGTGTGTGTGTGTGTGTGTGTGTGTGTGTGTGTGTGTGTGTGTGTCTAACTGTGTGTGTGTCTCCTCCTGTGTGTGTCTCTTCCGTGCTGTGCTGCTGGGTGTTGACAGGGCTTTATGAGCAGATACTGTCAGAGTGCATGCAGCAACAGTTAGGGCCTGTCTCTCTCTGTCTCTGTCCCACATGGCACCCTGTTCCCTGTGTAGTGCACTACATTTTACCAGGGACCAAAGGTCTCCCATAAGGCTCTGGTCATTAGTAGTGCACTATATAGGGAATAGGATGCCATCTGGGATGCCGGCTCAGTACTTGTCTGTGCCAAGAAGTCGGTGACAAGAGAAGAGAATATGAGAGAGGAAGAGATGAGAGGAGGGGAGGGGAGAGGAGAGGAGAGGAGAGGAGAGGAGAGGAGAGGAGAGGAAGAGGAGAGGAGAGGAGAGGAGAGGAGAGAGAGAGAGGAGAAGAGAAGAGAAGAGAAGAGAAGAGAAGAGAAGAGAAGGAGAGAGAGGAAGGAGAGGAGAGGAGGAGGAGAGGGAGAGGAGAGGGAGAGAGAGGAGAGGAGAGGGTTCTTTAACATTTTAACAGTTTAGGTTCCTGTTTTGCTCTTCGTTTTCTCTCTGCCCGTAACAAAGCTTCATCAGTGTCTTCTGATTGTTTTCTTACTATAAGGCCTCTTGTTTGTTTGGTGTGTGTGTGTGTGACTTTGTTTTAATATGATGAATAGAAAATAATCACGTGTTTATGGGGGTATTAGAGAGTACATTGTCTTTATTAAGAACACAAGCTGCATTCATATAAGTCGAGTATAGAGTCATGCCTAGACATTCTACAGCTTTCGGTGTCATTTCCTGGTAGCCGGTTTTTCTGATGAGTTGGAATAATAGTCTTTGTTGTAAATGTATAATGTTTACTCTCATCTGGTTCAGCGGTATCATTTTACACTGTAAATCAGTGGGCGAGACATCAATGGAATGTCTGGTAGATTTAGATGAGATAACACATTTTATTTTTTTATTTTTTAAAGATTTCCCCAAAAATATGTTTTTTACTTTCGTACAATGTATAGGTTCAGTGCAATGTGTTGCTTTACTGGGTCAGTCATGGTGGTCCGACGCCCCGGGAGCAATTCGGTTTAAAGTGCCTTGCTCAAGGGCCCCGTGACATGTTTTCACCTTGTCGGATCAGGTATTCAAACCCAACCTCTAACCACGAGGTTACCTGTCCTGATTTAGATGATTTAACATTACAGCCAGCCAGGCAGCCAGTCAGCCAGCCAGCCAGCCAGCCACCAGGCAGCCAGCCAGGCAGCCAGCCAGGCAGCCAGCCAGCCATCCCACCAGGCAGCCAGCCAGCCAGCCAGCCAGGCAGCCAGGCAGTCAGCCAGCCAGTCAGCCATCCACCAGGCAGCCATCCACCAGGCAGCCATCCAGGCAGCCAGCCAGTCAGCCATCCACCAGGCAGCCATCAGCCAGCCATCCAGGCAGCCAGCCAGGCAGCCAGGCAGTCAGCCAGCCAGTCAGCCATCCACCAGGCAGCCATCCACCAGGCAGCCATTCAGGCAGCCAGCCGGGCAGCCAGCCAGCCAGGCAGCCATCCAGGCAGCCATCCAGGCAGCCAGCCAGGCAGCCATCCACCAGGCAGCCATCCACCAGGCAGCCATCCAGGCAGCCAGCCAGTCAGCCATCCACCAGGCAGCCATCAGCCAGCCATCCAGGCAGCCAGCCAGGCAGCCAGGCAGTCAGCCAGCCAGTCAGCCATCCACCAGGCAGCCATCCACCAGGTAGCCATCCAGGCAGCCAGCCAGGCAGCCCCAGCCATCCAGGCAGCCATCCAGGCAGCCAGCCAGGCAGCCAGCCAGGCAGCCAGCCAGTCAGCCATCCACCAGGCAGCCATCCAGCCAGCCATCCAGGCAGCCAGCCAGGCAGCCAGTTGCGGCAGCCCCAGTCATCCATCCACCAGGCAGCCATCCAGGCAGCCGGCCAGGCAGCCAGCCAGCCCAGGCAGCCATCCAGGCAGCCAGCCCAGGCAGCCAGCCAGGCAGCCAGCCAGGCAGCCAGCCAGTCATCCATCCACCAGGCGGCATCCAGGCAGCCAGCCAGGCAACCAGCCAGCCAGGCAGCCATCAGGCAGCCATCCAGGCAGCCAGCCAGGCAGCCAGCCAGGCAGCCAGCCAGCCAGGCAGCCAGGCAGCCATCAACCAGCCAGCCAGGCAGCCAGCCGTCCGTCCGTCCGTCCATCTGTATATTTAGATAATATAACATTACTGTCTGTCTGTCTGTCTGTATATTTAGATAATATAGCATTACTGTCGTCTGTCGTGTCTGTTCGTCTGTATATATTAGATAATATAGCATTACAGTCTGTCTGTCTGTCTGTCTGTCTGTCTGTCTGTCTGTCTGTCTGTCTGTCTGTCTGTCTGTCTGTCTGTCTGTCTATTCTGTCTATTTAGATAATATAGCATTACAGTCTGTCTGTCTGTCTATTTAGACAATATAGCATTACTGTCTGTCTGTCTGTCTGTCTGTCTGTCTGTCTGTCTGTCTGTCTGTCTGTCTGTCTGTCTGTCTGTCGTCTGTCTGCCTGTCTGTCTGTCTGTCTGTCTGTCTGTCTGTCTGTCTGTCTGTTTAGATAATATAGCATTACAGTCGTCTGTCTGTCTGTCTGTCTGTCTCTCTGTCTGTCTATTTAGATAATATAGCATTACTGTCTGTCTGTCTGTCTGTCTGTCTGTCTTTCTGCCTATTTAGATAATATAGCATTACAGTCTGTCTGTCTGTCTGTCTGTCTGTCTATTTAGATAATATAGCATTTCTGTCTGTCTGTCTGTCTGTCTGTCTGTCTGTCTGTCTGTCTTCGTGTCTGTCTGTCTATTTAGATAATATAGCATTACATTCTGTCTGTGTCTGTCTGTATGTCTGTCTGTCTGTCTGTCTGTGCAGATAATGTAACATTGAGTCTGTCCCGTCTGGGAAGAGATAGTGACTCAGATTATAAATCCTATTAAAAACAAAAACAAGCCCTTTTTAATCGGGAACATGAGCATGTAACATGTCGCGGTGGAGTTTAGTCTATGAGCTGGTTTCCGGCACAGATTATACAACTATTCTAGTTTTAAATAACATTTTAACCCAGGAATGGTCTTAATCTGGGTCTGGGAAACCAGCACACAGACTGTAAACATCCCAAACAAGGAAACATGCATCTCATTTGACTATTTAATCCAGGAATGGTCTTAATCTGGGTCTGGGAACAGCACAGACTGCAAACATCCCAAACTTCATGCCCTTGCTGAAAACATAATGCATCTCATTTGACTATTTAATCCAGGAATGGTCTTAATCTGGGTCTGGGAAACAGGCTCACAGACTGCAGCCAACTGCTCCCCAGAATGCAGTTTCTCACCCATGATATATAGACAGTTAAGTCAGAAGTTTACATACACCTTAGCCAAACCTGTATTAAACTCAGTTTTCCACAATTCCTGACATTTAATCCTAGTATAAAATTCCTGTTTTAGGTCAAGGAACACCACTTTTTTTAAATGTCACGCCCTGACCTTGTTTTCTTTTGTTTTCCTATTCTTTTGTTAGGGTCCGGGGTGTGACAAGGGTGATTTGTGTAGTTTTGGATTGTCTAGGTGTTTTGTATGTGTTTGGGGGTTTTCTAGTCTAGGTGTCTTTATGTCTACGGTTGCCTAGAGTGGTTCTCAATCAGAGTGCCAAGCTGTTTTAGTTGTCTCTGATTGGGGACCATATTTAGGTAGCCATATTCCTTAGATAGTTTGTGGGTTGTTTATTCAATGTTTAGTTGCCTGTTGCACTGTGGTCATATAGCGTCACGGTGCTGTTGTTTTGTCTAGTTTCAGTGTTCGTTAGTTTCATTAAAAGAGTTATGTACTACTTAACACGCTGCGCCTTGGTCTCCTCATTATGACGACCGTGACATTAAGAATGTGAAATGTCAGAATAATAATAATTTATTTCAGCTTTTATTTGTTTCATCACATTCCCAGTGGGTCAGAAGTTTACATATACTCAATTAGTATTTGGTAGCATTGCCTTTAAATTGTTTAACTTATGTCAAACATTTTGGGTAGCCTTCCACAAGCTTCCCACAATAAATTGGGTGAATTTTGGCCCATTCCTCCTGACAGAGCTGGTGTAACTGAGTTAGGTTTGTAGGCTCCCTTGCTCGCACACGCTTTGTCAGTTCTGCCCACAAATGTTCCTATGGGGCTGAGGTCAGGGCTTTGTGATGGCCACTCCAATACCTTGACTTTGTTGTCCTTAAGCGATTTTGCCACGACTTTGGAAGTATGCTTGGGGTCATTGTCCATTCGCAAGACCCATTTTGCGACCAAGCTTAACTTCCTGACTGATGTCTTGAGATGTTGCATCAATATATCCACATAATTTCCCTTCCTCATGATGCCATATATTTTGTGAAGTGCACAAGTCCCTCCTGCAGCAAAGCACCCCCACAACATGATGCTGCCACCCCACCCCCGTGCTTCACGGTTGGGATGGTGTTCTTCGGCTTGCAATCCTCCCCTTTTCCTTCAAACATATGATGGTCGCTGGCCAACAGTTCTATTTTTGTTTCATCAGACCAGACGCAACATTTCTCCAAATGTACGATCTTTGTCCCCATGTGCAGTTGCAAACCGTAGTCTGGCTTTTTTATGGCGGTTTTGGAGCAGTGGCTTCTTCCTTGCTGAGTGGCCTTTCAGGTTATGTCGATGTAGGACTTATTTTTACTGTGGATATAAATAGTTTTGTACCTGTTTCCACCAGCATCTTCACAAGGTCCTTTGCTGTTGTTCAACACTAGTGTCTACAGTGGGACTCTGACTAATCCACAGCGCTATGTGTTCAGTACCCCTCCGAGGCCAAGGCAACGTGAAGCCCTCTGGTGTATCTATACCATACAGTAACACACAGACACATTCAACACCTGTTGGACTGCTTTACTCCATCAGGATATGGACTAAATATCACATATTGGACTGCTTTTACTCCATCAGGATAGCGGACTAAATATCTCATGTTGGACTGCTTTACTCCATCAGGATATGACTAAATATCTCATATTGGACTGCTTTACTCCATCAGGATATGGACTAAATATCTCATGTTGACTGCTTTACTCCATCAGGATATTGACTAAATATCTCACCGTTCTTTACCCATCAGGGACTAAATATCTCATGTTGACTGCTTTACTCCATCAGGATATGACTAAATATCAGGATATTGACATATTGGACTGCTTTACTCCATCAGGATATTGACTAAATATCTCATGCTTTACTCCATCAGGGACTAAATACATGTGCTGCTGCTTTACTCCATCAGGATATTGACTAAATATCTCATGTTGGACTGCTTTACTCCATCAGATATTCACACTGCTTACTCCATAGATATTGACTAAATATCTCATGTTGGAACTGCTTACTCCATCAGGATATTGACTAAATATCACATATTGACTAAATACATGTTGTGGACTGCTTTACTCCATCAGGATATTGACTATTCATGTTGACTGTTTTACTTTACTAAATATCTCCATCAGGATATTGACTAAATATCTTCATGTTATGCTTACTTCCATCAGGATATTGACTAAATATCTCATGTTGGTTTAAGTGGAACGACTGTAAAAAAGGTCAACCTGAACACGCGTATTATAGACTACGCAGGGATGCTGCTCAGCATGAGCGATGGACGGTGGTTTGTGACGAAGACGTGTCATTGGAGGATGATCAGGTGACGTAGCAGGATTGGTTGTACAGTGTGATAGTATAACAGGTCTGGAACAGTTCTCAGTGTGACATCTCTTATCAGCTCTATCAGCTCTCACAGCCCTGCTGTTGGTTCACAAACAGTCTCAGTGGTTTCAGTTAGTCAGTCAGGTCCTTCCTGCCTAGCTTACACCCCCCCAAATGACACCATATTTCCTATGGGGCCCTGGTCTAAAGTATTGCACTATGTAGGGAATAAGGTGCCATAGGGCCCTGGTCAAAAAGTAGTGCACTATGGGAATAAGGTGCCATAGGGCCCTAGTCTAAAGTAGTGCACTATGTAGGGAATAAGGTGCCATAGGGCCCTGGTCTAAAGTAGTGCACTATGTAGGGAATAAGGTGCCATAGGGCCCTGGTCTAAAGTATTGCACTATGTAGGGAATGAGGGTGCCATTCAGGACCTTCCCTAGCCAACAGTTGTCATTCTGACAGGAAGTGTATTTGAGAGAGATCAATGCCCTCAGACACGCCTCGGTACATTCACCAAACCCAGACTGCTAACTGTCATCCTGCACCTGAACCTGCTGACAGACATAGATATGCAGGTTTGACGTTTATTGGGATGAGTCTTGTCTGAGGCAGAAATGATTGATTTCCGCTAAGTGGGCCAGCTGTAAAGGCTCTTATTATAAAATTCACTAAAAACAAAAAAAAAAATTATTTTTTTGGTATACATTTAAGAGTTAGGGTTAGGTTAGGGTTAGGCATTAGGGTTAGGCATTGGGGTTAGCAGTGTTAGGCATTAGGGTTGGGCATTAGGGTTAGCGGTGTGGTTAGCATTTAGGGTTAGGGCGGTGTGGTTAGGGTGTGGTTAGGGTTAGGCATTAGGGTTAGCAGTGTGGTTAGGGTTAGGTTGGGCATTAGGGTAGGGTTAGCAGTGGGGTTGGTTAGGTTAGGCATTAGGGTTAGCGGGTGGTTAGGGTTAGGCATTAGGGTTAGGCATTAGGGTTAGCGGTGTGGTTAGGGTTAGGCATTAGGGTTAGGCATTAGGGTTAGGGGTGGTTAGGGTTAGGATTAGGGTTAGGCATTAGGGTTAGGCATTAGGGTTAGGCATTAGGGTTAGGCATTAGGGTTAGGCATTAGGGTTAGCGGTGTGGTTAGGGTTAGGCATTAGGGTTAGGCATTAGGGTTAGCAGTGTGGTTAGGGTTAGGCATTAGGGTTAGGCATTAGGGGTAGCAGTGTGGTTGGGTTGCTAGCATTAGGGGGTAGCAGTGTGGTTAAGTTGGGGTTAAGGTTAGTTAGGTTAGGGGGGTTAGGCATTAGGGGTAGCAGTGTGGTTAGGGTTAGGGTTAGGCATTAGGGGTAGCAGTGGTTAGGGTTAGGCATTGGGGGTAGGCAGGGGTAGCAGTGTGGTTAGGCATTAGGGGTAGGTTAGTGTAGGTTAGGCATTAGGGTTAAGGTTAGGCAAGTAGGGTTAGTGGTTAGGGGTTAGGCATTAGGGTAGCAGTGTGGTTAGGGTTAGGCTAGGCATTAGGGTTAGCAGTGTGGTTGGTTAAGTTAGGCATTAGGTAGCAGTGTGGTGTTGGTTAGGTTAGGGTTAGGCATTAGGGGTAGCAGTGTGGTTAGGGTTAAGGAGTTAGGCATTAGGGGTAGCGGTGTGGTTAGGTTAGGGTTAGGGTTAGGGTTAGGGTTAAGTTGGGCATTAGGAGGTAGCAGTGTGGTTAGGGGTTAGGCATTAGGGGTAGCAGTGTGGTTTGAAGTTAGGTTAGTAGCAGTGTTAGGGTTAGGCATTAGGGGTAGCAGTGTGGTTAGGTTATGGCTTAGCATTAGGGGTAGCAGTGTGGTTAGGGTTAGGGTTAGGCATTAGGTTTAGCAGTGTGGTTATGGTTAGGGTTAGGCATTAGGGGTAGCAGTGTTAGGGTTAGGCATTAGGGATAGCAGTGTGGTTAGGGTTATGGTTAGGCATTAGGGTTAGCAGTGTGGTTAAGTTTAGGGTTAGGCATTAGGGGTAGCAGTGTGGTTAGGGTTAGGCATTAGGGGTAGCAGTGTGGTTAAGGTTAGGCATTAGGGTTAGCAGTGTGGTTAAGTTAGGGTTAGGCATTAGGGGTAGCAGTGTGGTTAGGGTTAAGGTTAGGCATTAGGTGGTTAGGTTAGTGTGGTTAGGGTTAAGGTTAGGTTAGCATTAGGTAGCAGTGTGGTTAGGGTTAATTAGGGTTAGCAGTGTGGTTAGGGTTAGGTTAGTACTAGGAGCAGTGTGGTTAGGTTAGGCATTGGGGGTAGCAGTGTGGTTAGGGTTAGGTTAGGCATTAGGAGTAGCAGTGTGGTTAAGGTTAGTGTTATGCTGGCGGCTAGGGCATTAGGGGTAGCAGTGTGGTTAAGGTTAGGTTAAGGTTAGGGTTAGGCATTAGGGGTAAAGCAGTGTGGTTAAGGTTAGGTTATGCTTAGCTAGGTATTAGAGTAGCAGTGTGGTTAAAGGTTAGGGTTAAGGTTATGGCTAGGCATTAGGGGTAGCAGTGTGGTTAAGGTTAGGGTTAAGGTTGAGGTTAGGCATTAGGGTAGCAGTGTGGTTAAGGTTAGGTTAAGGTTAGGGCTAGGCATTAGGGGTAGCAGTGTGGTTAAGGTTAGGTTAAGGTTAGGGTTAGGCATTAGGGGTAGCAGTGTGGTTAAGGTTAGGGTTAAGGTTAGGGTTAGGCATTAGGGTAGCAGTGTGGTTAAGGTTAGGGTTAAGGTTAGGGTTGAGGCATTAGGGAGCAGGTGGTTAAGGTTAGGGTTAAGGTTAGGGCTAGGCATTAGGGGTAGCAGTGTGGTTAAGGTTAGGGTTAAGGTTAGGGCTAGGCATTAGTGGGTAGTAGGTGGTTAGGCCAGGGTTAAGGTTAGGGTTAAGGTTAGGTTAGGCATTAGGGGCAGCAGTGTGGTTAAGGTTAGGGTTAAGGTTAGGCCTAGGACATTAGGAGCAGTGGCTTGGTTAGTGGTTAAGGCTGGCTGGTTAAGGTTAGGGTTAAGTAGGGTTAATAGGTAGCAGTGTGGTTAGGTTAGGGTTAAGGTTAGGGTTAGGCATTAGGGCGTAGCAGTGTGGTTAAGGTTAGGGTTAAGGTTAGGGTTAGGCATTAGGGTAGCAGTGTGGTTGAAGGTTAGGGTTAAGGTTAGGGTTAGGCATTAGTGGGTAGCAGTGCGGTTAAGGCTAGGGTTAAGGTTAGGGCTAGGCATTAGGGATAGCAGTGTGGTTAAGGTTAGGGTTAAGGTTAGGTTAGGCATTAGGGGTAGCAGTGTGGTTAAGGTTAGGGTTAAGGTTAGGGTTAGGCATTAGGGGTAGCAGTGTGGTTAGGTTAGGGTTAAGGTTAGGGTTAGGCATTAGGGTAGCAGTGTGGTTAAGGTTAGGGTTAAGGTTAGGGTTAGGCATTAGGGGTAGCAGTGTGGTTAAGGTTAGGGTTAAGGTTAGGGTTAGCATTAGGGGTAGCAGTGTTAGGGTTTGGTTTAAATCCGATGTTATGACTTTGTGGCTGTGCCAACTTGTTATCACTCTGTAGAGCTTCGTCCAGGACTAGATTAATGACGAAACGCTGACCTGCCATAGCATACACTAAGGGATGAGTGTGTTATCGCTTGGTTATTTCATTATACTAAGTGGGTTTTGATGACAACTCTTAGGGTGTCTCTTATTTGCCTTTTATCTGTTAGTGATATAATTTACAGGACATTATATAACTAGCCTAGCATAGTAATATAATCAACAGGACATTATATCACTAGCCTAGCATAGTGATATAATTTACAGGACATTATATAACTCAGCCTAGCATAGTAATATAATCAACAGGACATTATATCACTAGCCTAGCATAGTGATATAATTTACAGGACATTATATAACTAGCCTAGCATAGTGATATAATTAACAGGACATTATATCACTAGCCTAGCATAGTGATATAATTAACAGATATTACATC
>NW_027035511.1:0-10764 GCF_034236695.1 Oncorhynchus nerka
AATGTTCGCTGGCTGTCCATGCTCCCTGCTCTAGAAAGAGTGCTGAAAATGTGCCATTAGTAATCCTTTTTCTTTCTAAAGACAAATGCCCTGTTGTCCTGCGAACAATGTTCGAAGATCCACTGACTGAACTTTGGCTGACTTTGTCCTGGAAACTTGACCGTATTCAGTGACACGATCAAGATGCTGGGAGGCCAGGACCACTGTGCTGTGAGTCCGCTAAAATTCTGAGAAACGTTGAGGTAAAATTGACTGTAAGACGTGACGACAACTTCATTCCGTTTTTGGTCAGAGGACTTCTGAGAGAACTGGGGGACAATGGAGACATGTCTAAAGAGAGCTTTTCAAAACATCCCGATCGTTCTTCACTACGACTGTGAACTGCAGGCATTGGGGAAAGCACACACATAATCTAAAATATTTACATGGTCTCCTGTTTAAAAAGGCAACCTCAGCGTGACAAGATCCGAGAAGGCAGCCAGTCTGCAGGAAACAATGCCCCAATGTGAACATCAATGAGGATGCATTGTGTGACGAGGTTACTGGGCCTGCAAGAGTTCCTAAAGGGGGGATCGCTTGAAGAATGGAAAACATCTGAGACATTGTTTAGTTAGAGATGGAGCACGGTGGTTACCCACTTCAAAGAGAACGACATCCCACACACTCTAACCTGGCTAGATTAGCATCTGTTGTCGTGTGCTTGCCTGGAAGTAATGCACCAGTCGAGAGAGTGTTCTCCCAAATGAATTATATATATGGACAGCAGCAAGAAATAGGTTCACCGTTACCATCACGGCCATGCTTATTGTGAAGACAAACTTCAACCTCCCCCGCCAGGAGTTCATGGAGAAGCTGGCCAAAGACAGAGCAAACCTGAATCAAATATTTTCTTCTGAGAAATATACAGACTAGGTTGATATAAGTATATTATGTAGTTACCAATCTCATCATCATCTTATTTATGATAAGTATTTGCCATAGACCATTGTCTCTTGTTAAAAAAATTTGGGGCTTATGTTCTATTCTGCTCCTATTCTACCCAGACTACCAGGACCACTGAATGGCAGTTCAGATCAGTTCTACACAGACTAGCAGGACCACTGAGTGGCTGTTCAGATCAGTTCTACCCAGACTACCAGGACCACTGAATGGCTGTTCAGATCAGTTCTACCCAGACTACCAGGACCACTGAATGGCTGTTCAGATCAGTTCTACCCAGACTACCAGGACCACTGAATGGCTGTTCAGACAGCCCTACCCAGACTACCAGGACCACTGAATGGCAGTTCAGATCAGTTCTACCCAGACTACCAGGACCACTGAATGTCTGTTCAGATCAGTTCTACCCAGACTACCAGGACCACTGAATGTCTGTTCAGATCAGCCCTACCCAGACTACCAGGACCACTGAATGGCTGTTCAGAGTTGCCCTACCCCGACTACCAGGACCACTGAATGTCTGTTCAGATCAGTTCTACCCAGACTACCAGGACCACTGAATGGCTGTTCAGATCAGTTCTGCCCAGACTACCAGGACCACTGAATGGCTGTTCAGATCAGTTCTACCCAGACTAGCAGGACCACTGAATGGCTGTTCAGATCAGTTCTACCCAGACTACCAGGACCACTGAATGGCTGTTCAGATCAGTTCTACCCAGACTACCAGGACCACTGAATGGCTGTTCAGATCAGTTCTACCCAGACTAGCAGGACCACTGAATGGCTGTTCAGATCAGTTCTACCCAGACTACCAGGACCACTGAATGGCTGTTCAGATCAGTTCTACACAGACTAGCAGGACCACTGAATGGCTGTTCAGATCAGTTCTACACAGACTACCAGGACCACTGAATGGCTATTCAGATCAGTTCTACCCAGACTACCAGGACCACTGATTGGCTGTTCAGATCAGTTCTACCAAGACTAGCAGGACCACTGAATGGCTATTTAGATCAGTTCTACCAAGACTAGCAGGACCACTGAATGGCTGTTCAGATCAGTTCTGTCTTGTCTATACTGTTTCTGTAGTATAGTTGTTTTCTCTATCACAATGTGCCTTTCAGACTCAATACACGGAACTGGGAATTGTCCCCACTTGTTCTTTTTCATAGTTAATAACATTGGATATTTAATGATATATTGATATTATATATAATAGTTAATAACATTGGATATTTTAATGATGTATTGATATTATATATAATCGATAATAACATTGGATATTTTAATGATGTATTGACCGCTGAACTGGAAATGTCCCTGGTGTTCATTTCAGAAATCTGGTCTCCTTAAAGCAAAGGGATAAACAAGAACGTTGCCAGAACGGCAATGGAACATTTAGACTGAACGACTGGGTCGGGTCCACAGATACAGAACGACTGGGTCGCATCCACAGATACAGAACGACTGGGTCGCATCCACAGATACAGAACGACTGGGTCGCATCCACAGATACAGAACAACAAGACTGAATGACTGGGTCGGGTCCACAGATACAGAACGACTGGGTCGCATCCACAGATACAGAACAACAAGACTGAATGACTCGGGTCCACAGATACAGAACGACTGGGTCGCATCCACAGATACAGAACAACAAGACTGAATGACTGGGTCGGGTCCACAGATACAGAACGACTGGGTCGCATCCACAGATACAGAACAACAAGACTGAATGACTGGGTCGGGTCCATAGATACAGAACGACTGGGTCGCATCCACAGATACAGAACAACAAGACTGAATGACTGGGTCGGGTCCACAGATACAGAACGACCGGTCGCATCCACAGATACAGAACAACAAGACTGAATGACTGAACCAGGTCCACAGATACAGAACGACTGGGTCGCATCCACAGATACAGAACAACAAGACTGAATGACTGGGTCGGGTCCACAGATACAGAACGACTGGGTCGCATCCACAGATACAGAACAACAAGACTGAATGACTGGGTCGGGTCCACAGATACAGAACGACTGGGTCGCATCCACAGATACAGAACAACAAGACTGAATGACTGGGTGGTCCATAGATACAGAGGTCCATCCACAGATACAGAACAACAAGACTGAATGACTAGAATTAGGGTCCACAGATGGGTCGCATCCACAGATACAGAACAACAAGACTGAATGACTGGGTGGGTCCCCCAGATACAGAACGACTGGGTCGCATCCACAGATACAGAACAACAAGACTGAATGACTGGGCCGGGTCCACAGATACAGAATCGACTGGGTCGCATCCACAGATACAGAACAACAAGACTGAATGACTGGGTCGAGGTCCCAGATACAGAACAAAAGACTGGAACAACTGGGTCGCATCCACAGATACAGAACAAAAGACTAAATGACTGGGTCGGGTCCACAGATACAGAACAGATACAGAACGACTGGGTCGCATCCACAGATACAGAACAAAAGACTGAAGACAGAACAAAAGACCAAAATGATCAGTGGGTGGTCCACAATGAACCACTGGGTCGGGTCCACAGATACAGAACAAAAAGACGGGTGAACAACTGGGTCGCATCCACAGATACAGAACAACAAGACTGAATGACTGGGTCGGGTCCACAGATACAGAACGACTGGGTCGCATCCACAGATACAGAACAACAAGACTGAATGACTGAATTCGGGTCCATAGATACAGAACGACTGGGTCAATCCACAGACTGAACAACAAGACTGAATGACTGGGTCGGGTCCACAGATACAGAACGACTGTCGCATCCACAGATACAGAACAACAAGACTGAATGACTGGGTTCATAGATGTTGAACGACTGGGTCGCATCCACAGATACAGAACAACAAGACTGGAATGACAGATCCACAGATACAGAACGACTGGGTCGCATCCACAGATACAGAACAACAAGACTGAATGACTCGGGTCCACAGATACAGAACGACTGGGGCATCCACAGATACAGAACAACAAGACTGAAATGATCAATGGGTCCACAGATACAGAACGACTGGTCCACAGATACAGAACAAAAGACTGAATGACTGGGTCGAGGGTCCATAGATACAAACAAAAGACTGAACAACTGGGTCGCATCCACAGATACAGAACAAAAAGACTAAATGACTGGGTCGAACCACTGGGTCCACAGATACAGAACAACGACTGGGTCGCAGGTCCACAGATACAGAACGACTGGGTCGGTCCACAGAGACAGAACAAAACGACTGGGTCGGGTCCACAAACGACTGGGTCGCATCCACAGATACAAACGAAGACTGAACGACTGGGTCGGGTCCACAGATACTGAACCACTTGGTCGGGATACTGAACAAAAAGACTGAACGACTGGGTCCGTCCATAGATACAGAACAACAAGACTGAACGACTGGGTCGGGTCCATAGATACAGAACCAAAAGACTGAATGACTGGGTTGGGTCCATAGATACAGAACAAAAAGACTGAATGACTGGGTCGGGTCCATAGATACAGAACAACAAGACTGAATGACTGGGTCGGGTCCACAGATACAGAACAACAAGACTGAACGACTGGGTCGGGACCATAGATACAGAACAACAAGACTGAACGACTGGGTCACGTCCACAGAGACTGAACGACTGGGTCGCTGTGACTGGAACGACTGGGTCACGTTCACAGAGACTGAATGACTGGGTCCTCAACAGCTCCCTCCTGCAGGCGCATCGGCCAACATGGTTGTGCTGCAGAATGCACGAGCTGTGCGTAACCACCACAGTCAGCAACCTATCACCTGATTCGATTTGATTTGCACATGAACACTTAAGAGTGGAAGCCTTTTCTGTTCACAGACTTGAACTCGTTTTGGGATGGCGTTTTAATGGCGACGTGGATGCAGTCTATTGCTCCGTTCCTATTTGGGAATCCATTGATGGCAAAGAAACGCCTCTTGATTTCAACCTGTTGTGAGATGGGCGTTGTGTGATACTGTTGGTTTAGCTGATGATTACATCTGAAACATTGGCTCATCGAGGGATGTGAGATGGACGTTGTGCAAGCTGCCGCTGAAAAAAGTGCCCAGTTGCCAAAACTGAGGGTGGTTTAAGCGCTTTGATGTGTGCGGTTGTCCAACTGACCAGTTATCTGCCTTTCCCTTTCCAGAACGGCATGTGTTCGCCTTTCTAAATAATGTAGGTCTTTCATCCTCACAAAAATCCTTTAAGATCGCTTCTGGGAAACCATATCTGATGAGCTGAAATGTTCTTTCTGAAAATAAAAATTCCACCTGTCTCTTAATTCCCAAAGGTTGCAAGTTTGAATCCAGTAATATAAAGTTGTTTATTTATTTATTTATATTATATTTTTTAAGCCTATCCCAAACTTAACCCTGACCATAACAATTCAGAGTTAAGGCCTAAACTTAACCCTGACCATAACAATTCAGAGTTAAGGCCTAAACTTAACCCTGACCATAACAATTCAGAGTTAAGGCCTAAACCTAACCCTGACCATAACAATTCAGAGTTAAGGCCTAAACTTAACCCTGACCATAACAATTCAGAGTTAAGGCCTAAACTTAACCCTGACCATAAGAATTCAGAGTTAAGGCCTAAACCTAACCCTGACCATAAGAATTCAGAGTTAAAGCCTAAACTTAACCCTGACCATAAGAATTCAGAGTTAAGGCCTAAACTTAACCCTGACCATAAGAATTCAGAGTTAAGGCCTAAACTTAACCCTGACCATAAGAATTCAGAGTTAAGGCCTAAACTTAACCCTGACCATAAGAATTCAGAGTTAAAGCCTAAACTTAACCCTGACCATAAGAATTCAGAGTTAAGGCCTAAACTTAACCCTGACCATAAGAATTCAGAGTTAAGGCCTAAACTTAACCCTGACCATAAGAATTCAGAGTTAAGGCCTAAACTTAACCCTGACCATAACAATTCAGAGTTAAGGCCTAAACTTAACCCTGAACATAACAATTCAGAGTTAAGGCCTAAACTTAACCCTGACCATAACAATTCAGAGTTAAGGCCTAAACTTAACCCTGACCATAACATAACATTAAAGCCTAGACTGATATGTACATGAAACACTTTTAAAGACTTTTGGAGCAACTTTTGAGAAACATGAATGAAGTCTAATTGTAACGGTTTTCTTCTGGTGGAAGAGAGGCGGATCAAAATGCAGCGTGGTGGTTATTCATGTTTTTAATAAAGACGACTATACATGAACAGACTAAACAAAACAAGAAAAGAGAAAACCTAAAACAGTCCTATCTGGTGCAAACACAGAGACAGGAACAATCACCCACAAAACCCAACTCAAAACAGGCTACCTAAATATGGTTCCCAATCAGAGACAATGACTAACACCTGTCTCTGATTGAGAACCATATCAGGCCAAACATAGAAACAGACAAACCAGACACACAACATAGAATGCCCACCCAGCTCATGTCCTGACCAACACTAAAAACAAGGAAAACATACAAGAACTATGGACAGAACGTGACACTAATGCTGATTTGAGACTGTGAGAGCTGGTTGTGGATTATTACTGTAACAAAGGCACTGATACGGTCAAGATATTTGATATATTCTATCCAGATACAGTTGAAGTCAGAATTTAGTATGATAACATATCATACTAAATGACTACCTACCTACCATACAGTACATAACATATCATACTAAATGACTACCTACCATACAGTAGATAACATATCATACTAAATGAATACCTACCATACAGTACATAACATATCATACTAAATGACTACCTACCATACAGTACATAACATATCATACTAAATGACTACCTACCTACCATACAGTACATAACATATCATACTAAATGACTACCTACCATACAGTACATAACATATCATACTAAATGACTACCTACCTACCATACAGTACATAACATATCATACTAAATGACTACCTACCATACAGTACATAACATATCATACTAAATGACTACCTACCTACCATACAGTACATAACATATCATACTAAATGACTACCTACCATACAGTACATAACATATCATACTAAATGACTACCTACCTACCATACAGTACATAACATATCATACTAAATGACTACCTACCATACAGTACATAACATATCATACTAAATGAATACCTACCTACCATACAGTACATAACATATCATACTAAATGACTACCTACCATACAGTAGATAACATATCATACTAAATGAATACCTACCATACAGTACATAGCATATCATACTAAATCACTACCTACCATACAGTACATAACATATCATACTAAATGACTACCTACCTACCATACAGTACATAACATATCATACTAAATGACTACCTACCATACAGTACATAGCATACTAAATGACTACCTACCATACAGTACATAACATATCATACTAAATGACTACCTACCATACAGTACATAGCATACTAAATGACTACCTACCATACAGTACATAACATATCATACTAAATGACTACCTACCTACCATACAGTACATATCATACTAAATGACTACCTACCATACAGTACATAGCATACTAAATGACTACCTACCATACAGTACATAACATATCATACTAAATGACTACCTACCATACAGTACATAGCATACTAAATGACTACCTACCATACAGTACATAACATATCATACTAAATGACTACCTACCTACCATACAGTACATAACATATCATACTAAATGACTACCTACCATACAGTACATAACATATCATACTAAATGACTACCTACCATACAGTACATAACATACTAAATGACTACCTACCTACCATACAGTACATATCATACTAAATGACTACCTACCTACCATACAGTAGATAACATACTAAATGACTACCTACCATACAGTACATAACATATCATACTAAATGAATACCTACCTACCATACAGTACATAACATACTAAATGACTACCTACCATACAGTACATAGCATACTAAATGACTACCTACCATACAGTACATAACATATCATACTAAATGACTACCTACCATACAGTAGATAACATATCATACTAAATGACTACCTACCATACAGTAGATAACATAGCATACTAAATGAATACCTACCTACCATACAGTAGATAACATATCATACTAAATGAATACCTACCATACAGTACATAACGTATCATACTAAATGACTACCTACCATACAGTAGATAACATATCATACTAAATGAATACCTACCATACAGTACATAACGTATCATACTAAATGACTACCTACCTACCATACAGTACATAGCATATCATACTAAATCACTACCTACCATACAGTACATAACATATCATACTAAATGACTACCTACCTACCATACAGTAGATAACATATCATACTAAATGACCACCTACCATACAGTACATAGCATATCATACTAAATGACTACCTACCATACAGTACATAACATACTAAATGACTACCTACCATACAGTACATAACATATCATACTAAATGACTACCTACCTACCATACAGTACATAACATATCATACTAAATGAATACCTACCTACCATACAGTAGATAACATATCATACTAAATGAATACCTACCATACAGTACATAGCATACTAAATGACTACCTACCATACAGTACATAGCATATCATACTAAATGACTACCTACCATACAGTACATAACATACTAAATGACTACCTACCATACAGTACATAACATATCATACTAAATGACTACCTACCATACAGTACATAACATACTAAATGACTACCTACCATACAGTAGATAACATATCATACTAAATGAATACCTACCTACCATACAGTACATATCATACTAAATGACTACCTACCATACAGTACATAGCATACTAAATACCTACCTACCATACAGTACATAACATAATGATACTAAATGACTACCTACCATACAGTACATATCATACTAAATGACTACCTACCATACAGTACATAACATATCATGACTAAATACAGCATACTAAATGACTACCTACCATACAGTACATAACATACTAAATGACTACCTACCATACAGTACATAACATATCATACTAAATGACTACCTACCATACAGTAGATAACATATCATACTAAATGACTACCTACCTACCATACAGTACATAACATATCATACTAAATGACTACCTACCATACAGTACATAACATATCATACTAAATGACTACCTACCATACAGTAGATAACATAGCATACTAAATGAATACCTACCTACCATACAGTAGATAACATATCATACTAAATGAATACCTACCATACAGTACATAACGTATCATACTAAATGACTACCTACCATACAGTAGATAACATATCATACTAAATGAATACCTACCATACAGTACATAACGTATCATACTAAATGACTACCTACCTACCATACAGTACATAGCATATCATACTAAATCACTACCTACCATACAGTACATAACATATCATACTAAATGACTACCTACCTACCATACAGTAGATAACATATCATACTAAATGACCACCTACCATACAGTACATAGCATATCATACTAAATGACTACCTACCATACAGTACATAACATACTAAATGACTACCTACCATACAGTACATAACATATCATACTAAATGACTACCTACCTACCATACAGTACATAACATATCATACTAAATGAATACCATACCTACCATACAGTAAAGATAACATAACATACTAAATGACTACCTACCATACAGTAATGAATACCTACCATACAGTACATAACATACTAAATGACTACCTACCATACAGTACATAACATATCATACTAAATGACTACCTACCATACAGTACATAATGATACTAAATGACTACCTACCATACAGTACATAATATATCATACTAAATGACCTACCTACCATACAGTACATAACATACTAAATGACTACCTACCATACAGTACATAGCATACTAAATGATCACCTACCTACCATACAGTACATAACATACATAAATGACTCACCTACCATATTAGTACATATAACTAAATGACTACCTACCATACAGTACATATCATACTAAATGACTACCTACCATACAGTACATAACATATCATACTAAATACCTACCATACAGTATATATCATACTAAATGACTACCTACCATACAGTATGATACTAAATGACTACCTACCAGTACATAACATATCATACTAAATGACTACCTACCATACAGTAGATAACATATCATACTAAATGACTACCTACCATACAGTACATAACATATCTAAATGACTACCTACCATACAGTACATATATCATACTAAATGACTACCTACCATACAGTACATAACATAATGTACTAAATGACTACCTACCTACCATACAGTAGATAACATATCATACTAAATGACTACCTACCTACTCATACAGTAGATACATAACATACTAAATACTAAATGACTACCTACCATACAGTAGATAACTGCTACTAAATGACTACCTTTCATACAGTACATAACATATCATACTAAATGACTAACTACCTCACAATTAGATAACATAGATAACATAGCATACAGTACATAACATATCATACTAAATGACTACCTACCATACAGTACATAACATATCATACTAAATGACTACCTACCATACATACAGTAACATATCATACTAAATGACTACCTACCATACAGTACATAACATATCAAAATGACTAATGACTATACAGTATACATATCATACTAAATGAATACCTACCTACCATACAGTACATAACATATCATACTAAATGACTACCTACCTACCATACAGTACATAA
>NW_027035512.1:0-10768 GCF_034236695.1 Oncorhynchus nerka
ACACGCACGCACGCATGCACGCACGCACGCACGCACGCACGCACGCACGCACATGCACACACACACACACACAGAACACAGAACACATACAACTTTGCACTCTCATGGCCACATAAATCTGGTCATGTCAGATGATGATGATGCCCCTTGTGGCCTTCAGCCACAGAGCAGAGCTAGCTGACTCGTTGGTCATTACACCTTCAATCATTCTCAAATCTACAATCAACCTCACATCTCAAACCGCTGTTTGTCTCATACACACATCTTACATATGTGTCTCACATCTAAAACCCACTGTTTTCTCATACTTAGCTTACAACTTCTGTCTCACTCGCCGATACGTCTATTGTGTATGATCTTCACACCTCATAATATAATGTGTCTCCCTACCTATGCACATCTTCTATGTTTCACGATCATTGTACATCATTTGTAATATTCATATGCACTTACCAGATGTCTTCGAGCTACAATTGTTCCTGTATATTCTGTAATTTCAAAGATCTCACACTTACGTTGCACATGGAATTACAAAATATCAAGTGATAGATCTTTTAATTTTCCATCATTGCACCTCATTGTTTATCACTCTTGGTTACTTTGGCTACTTGATATTAAGCTTATAAACTATTCAAAAAAGGACAAATGTGCACAGGGGTTTAGCCCTAATTAGTTTCAGTCATTTCAGATGTAACAGAGATGAACTACAGTTCATATCCTTATTATCAGCACTTTTTTATTTATTTACATCTGTCATGAAAAAATGTGCATATTCACAAAATAAGAAAGACAACAACAACTATGGTTGTATCTGTGTGTTTATCATAGAGAGGGAAACACGATTTACAGTCCAGTAGGCCAGCCTACCAGTCATGTTGATAAAACTGGTACAACATGTTCTGTTTATATTATCATCTGTTATGGTGAAGAGTATAATTGGAGTATGATTTTTCATAGCTTTAAATTATCAATCAATATAACAGGGCAAATTTATTTCTATACAATATATTTCTATACACTATAGATGTTTCTATAGGCACCTCACCTTGAACTGAAAATATGTCTCTTGGTCACAGTACAGGATGAAATGATTATAATGATCAGAGCGGGTCATTGCTTTCATTGCACAGACTGCTGTTGCTATGCAACTTAGAAATGACACGTTGAGACAATTAGCTGGACAATTATGTTAACAAGCTAGGAATATGAATATGGCATGATAAATGAAAAAAAGGTAGGCTACCTAATGTAGGTTATGTGGTTGATATAAGGTTAAACTGAATTTCACAAAGTCTAATATTACAGAGACTGCAATGCAATATTACATGTATTTAATCTGACAATGTACTGAAAATATTTGATATCGAAAATAAATAATCATATTCTTTTGAACAAGAAATGATTCGCATACTCACTGAAGGTAGGACCTTGTCTGGTTATTTAGAAACCGATGTCCAACACAAACCGGATGCAAAGCACGACTTGAGATAGGATCATTTGCAATAGAAAACCACAAATAAACGCTAATATTTATAAAAATACTTTACATACGGCCTACTTAATCCATCACTATTAAAGACCACATATTTGTAAGGAAGAAAACACCAAAATATAGCCTGTTACTGAATCATTGGCTTTACAGAGATAACAAATAAAGGAAACAATGATGCAACTGCAGCCGTTAATGAAGAGCACCAGACAAGCTCTGTGTATTAACATAATTGCATAGAAACGAGGAGAGAATGCAGAGCCCTCTTTAAAGGAACAGCAGCACATTAGAGGCGCGGGCTGCAGCCTTGTATGCGCGTGGGGGTTTAGCTGCACGAGACACGCGACAGCAAAGTGGAAAATGTGGGATTAATTTTTGCCAAATGTAAAAATATCCAGTTTAACCGAATATCCCCTAAATCCTGAAGTCCCTTTACTGTAACTAATGAAATGTAAAAGCCAGTGTAGATCATCCCTTACAGTAGGGTATCTTTTTATGAAACCTTTATGGCAGCCAAACGAAACCACACCAGATACAAAGAGAGAGTGACTTATAATACATACAGCCTAATGCCTCCTATATGTTAAATATAATGTCAATTGTTAAATTATGATTTCATTTAATTACAAAAAAAAATTGGCCTATAGACACGTTCCACCTGACATCATATGGTATATTATGTTTCTATGATATTTTGATTTAGGGATAATACCCCACTAAATCATGTAGGGAAATAGCATTCATTTGGAGCAACATTAATTCGTATCCCCCAAAAATGTATGCTTCATTGTTTGTACACACAAGAATAAGATCACAATGCTTGTTGAGTGATTATACATCTTACGTGCATTGGATGAAAGATCTACAGTAGCCTAGCCTACCCATACGTGCATGTATTCATCATCATGTACATTACATGGGATGATAAATGATTAACCACTATGTATTTTAGTACAATCAAAGATTACTGTAGCTTTAACATAACAAAGAAAAAAATGTGCCTTTATTATGATGAAGGAAATCCACTATGCCTTTAATACAACAAAGGACAACTGTGCCTTTAATGCCCAAGCAAGCTTTAATTAGACTAGCAGGCTCTCCATAGGGGGGAGGGGCCTCCTCATACCTGATTTACATATTCTCAAGGCCTCCATCGCAGATGTGTCACTGCATAGAATACAGGGATGGGCAGATATAAAGAAGCTTACTGGAAGAAGCAAAGGACTAGCTCTACACACAATGTGTTAATTAAACCTACAATCAGTTGTAGGGAATCTCATAATGAATAGCATTTAATGTAAATATGATGTTCTGTGTGTGTGTGTGTGTGTGTGTGTGTGTGTGTGTGTGTGTGTGTGTGTGTGTGTGTGTGTGTGTGTGTGCGTGCGCGTGCGTGCGTGCGTGCCCAAGGCAAAGCCTATGACATTGAATATGCTTTGTTAAATCTAGTCCTGTGTTCGAATACTGGCTGTATCAATTAATTAATCATTTCCCACTATGTGGATTAGGTGCCATAGCAACTATTCTCACAGAGCATGGATGTGAGTTATTTGCATTCATGTGAGAGAAAGTTCTTACAGTGATAATTTTCCACCATATATCTGTCATAAAAATTCTCATATCCTATATATTCTACTTTTCAACACATGAACGCAGATAAAAAGTCTGTTCCGTTTCAGACTGACTGTGGGACTAAAATAGACGTATTTTGATCCTGATGCTTCATGTCCCATTTACTCAGAGACCGTGGGCTTGTATTTGGATGATTCTTACTACTAATTGGGGGGTGATATAGAGAATGCTCTGTCTATAATCCTCCTGGTTGAAAGGTTTAAAGGTTATGAAATCTGTAAACATGACTGATCTCTTTGTTTTCATTGGGTGGATTGATTTCATATGGCCTAGTTCCCAGTTAATGAAGAAGACTATTGCTGTTACAGTAGTCTACATGCCACCTCCCATTGTCTTCAACCCTGATTGTTAACACTGGACACGGGAATTATTTGGTGGTGATGTGGTGGAGCCACTGGTACAGTATGTAATCAGTGGTTTGTCAGTGAATGCAGTAGCATTGCAATCTAATTCAGCACCTAGGACAGTCAGATTAAGGCAGATGTTTTTACTGTAATGACTGGTGATGTTGCATTCTGCATGCACATGTGCCGAGTAGATGCACGTTTTAATTAGACATTGGTTGTATGAACCAAAACACGTTGATTTGAACAACCAGCTCTCACAGTCTCACGTCAGAATTAGACGTTCATCCATGTTTCTCAAATGTCACATTTCGAAGTTATTCCAAACGTCAAATTTCAAAGTGTTTAAGGTTAAGTTTAGGCATTAGTTTAGGCACACACACACACACACACACACACACACACACACACACACACACACACACACACACACTCACACTCACACTCTCACCCACGTACAAAACATCCATACAGATTCCTGTTAAATGTGTGTGTGTGTGTGTGTGTTAAGTTTAGGCATTAGTTTAGGCACACACACACACACACACACACACACACACACACACACACACACACACACACACACACACACTCTCACACACACACTCACACTCTCACCCACGTACAAAACATCCATACAGATTCCTGTTAAATGTCTCTTTTAGCTCCTGGCACTGGGGAACAGAGCAGAGAGCAACAGTGAGCTGTGATCTTTGAGCCTGGGCTGCAGGGCTGCAGGTCGGTGTAGTGCACTGTGTACTGCAGCTGTCTGTCTGTAGCTAGTCTGCCTGTTGGTAAACAGTAGATGGAGTCCACATTATCATTCTGCTCCTGGCTCCCCTCCACAATGACTGCTTTGTGAGGGGAGCTCTTGACGGAGGTCCACCACCCCTCTTTCCCACCATTGTGTGGGTGGGTGCTGCAGGAGACACAGGGGGTAATGGGGTGGGAAAGACGCTCCAGACCAGACACTGCCAGATGCCTGCATTAGCGCCAAAACCATGAGAGTGCCCCTGAAAAGCAGCCCTCTCCCCGTTTTTCTATGTATTTATGTCTGTGTGTGTTAGTGAATGTGTCTCAGTGTGTGTGTGTGTGTGTGTGTGTGTGTGTGTGTGTGTGTGTGTGTGTGTGTGTGTGTGTGTGTGTGTGTGTGTGTGTGTTTTTTTGCACAAATTATCAAATTAGTTTAAAGCCCTAAATTAGCTATTTTTTAATGATGTTGCACTGTTAAAATAATAACTTAAATGATAATCAGAGGCATGTGTTTAAAATAATAACTTAAATGATAATCAGAGGCATGTGTTTAAAATAACTTAAATGATAATCAGAGGCATGTGTTTAAAATAATAACTTAAATGATAATCAGAGGCATGTGTTTAAAATATAATTAATAGTTACAATGTTGGAAAACCTAAACGTATCTTAACTCACTGAGTACGCTGGGGGTTACTGCCCCTCATAAAAGCTTCAACTACCTTGTGTCTATAACAGCCAGCATATTTGGTTGTTTTTATGGGAGAACAATTTTCAATCATTCACAGATGTAAAATCTTTACTGAATTTTAGGATTTAAAAAGGCATCATTTGTTAGTATGGATTAACAATTTGGCATTGAGAATGTCATGTTACATTTGAGCTGGGTGGCAGACTGTATTCGATTCCCCTTCTACCACAGACAGGCTATTAATTAAATGACAATCACAATATATTACCCTGTAAAAGGAGGCAGCCAGAGAAAATGAGAGAAAGGAGGGAGAGAAGTTGTTTTTACCAAGGGGCAGACAACAATATTTCACAGCAAGGCATTCAGACAATGATAATAGGTGATAATGTATGCAGGAACAAAGAATGAGAGGTAAACAAAGGTATGACAGAGAATGTGAGAGGGATAGCACAGAAGAGCTCACTTAAATATCATGTTTAAAACAGTTATGCAGAGAAATTATGTTTAGCGTTAACAGGTTTATCCATTCAGAATGTAAGGTGGTGGGGAGTTTGTGTGTGTGTGTGTGTGTGTGTGTGTGTGTGTGTGTGTGTGTGTGTGTGTGTGTGTGTGTGTGTGTGTGTGTGTGTGTGTGTGTGTGTATTTATGCATAGTATCTGTGTGTTTTTATGCACTTCTGTGTGTTTATATGTGTGTGTGGACAGACAGTGTGTGTGTTGGGGAGGGGATGTACTGTCTGCCTCTGTGTGTCTGTCTGTGTTTCCATGTGGCTGAGGCTGCAGCTGGCATATTCATAGACAGGGTGAACAGGGGTCTGGGAGCTGTCTGGAACCACCTTGTATTATCCCACTAAAGAGCTCAATCTGAATCAAATGCAAGATACCGATCATACTTGGGTTATGACTATAAAATGAGTTCTTTCTTTTCAGAGTGTGTTACCGCAGCTCTATTCTGCCATTTCTCATGAGGTCAAGTGGGCTGTTAGAGAATGGGTTAACAATAAGAATAGAATGGCTGTGAATGCTTCTGTTGCACCTCCACTGAACACCTAAAGCTGTGGTTCCCAAATCCCACATTGTACTGTAGCTGAAGCCTTGTGGATTTTATCAAGACCCCGCAGCTAAACACAACCATTGAATCAATACAGTTTTTCACCATGATCCTGGCAGAATTAACAACTGACGGGTGGGTTCAGACCCATGTAGATAAACACATTTAAGTAATCTTCCATCACATTCAATGTTATAACCTGTCCATAAAAGGGACTAAATCACACACCCTGCTCTGAGCTTTGTCTAAAGATTGTATGTTTTACACTCCCTCTCCTCTCCCCCTGTGAGGATACCTCAGCTGCGTTCTCGTCTTAATCTGGGGATAAACGCGATTATCCCGCCAAGAGTTGTTCTCAGCTTTGTAACGGCAACAGGGGACCTTTCACATCTCTTTTCTTCCCATGGCCCAGTGGCCATAAACAGCGTGGACCCCCAGACATGGGCCTGCCTCAGCTTACAGGCATTAGTATGGAGACAGCGGCCATAACAGCCCTAGCTAAAGGCTATGGTGTTTTCACCAAATGTGGGCAAACAATTGGTCAACCAAACAAGTTTTAATGACCACTTCATCATAAATAAAGGCATTTTGTATCCATTTATTGTGGGATCATTTAGAAAAGGTTAAGGAATGTATCACTAGATAGTCTTCACCTCCATTGTGCTGCGTGTATCTCTCTATCTGCCCATCACTCACATGGCCTGTGAACATTTCAGGCTGTCTGTCAAGTTCAAGTTCACAGCGGTGGGAATGTCTAGACTGATTCACATTCAGTACTTCTTCATCTACTTTTGTCATCCCCCTCCCATCCTCCCCCTGATGGTCGTGTCCAAGGCAGGCTGGGGGAGCCCAGTGTTCTGTGGTGTTTCCGTGGCGTTGCTATGACAGAGGGGCTGCAGCGTTGTTATGGTAGCAGGCCTGGCAGGCCCAGCTATGTGCTGGTGAAAGGGACAGCCTGTCAGAAAGTGTGTGAGATGTCCCTTAGGTCCCCCTTACAGCTGGGCAAAGGCACCCTGTCCCCCCACTCTGGTCCCCTCTTGTCCCCCTCCCGTCCCTCTGTCCCCTAGCAGACAGGCCAGAGCCTGGGAACACAGAAACACAGAGAACATTTATATTCATTAGACTCCCCTCTCTCCCTCCCTCCATCACTCCTCCTTACCTCCCTGTCGACTTCACTCTCCCTCATCTTTCTCCCATCCCATCTTTCTCTCCTATGCATCCTCCCTCCCTCTCTGGGACAGTAGGAAGCAGGACCCTCATCTGTCTGCCTCTTCCTACCCTACTAACTGGGAGCTCATCCAGTCATGTTGGGGCTTTCAAATACAAATGGACTGGAATGGCGCTAAAGACTTTGAGTGAGAACACTGGGGGCTCTGTGTATTTGGACATTTTAAATGAACCTGAGTGTGTGTGTGTGTTTTGTTGAGGTCTCATTCAGGACTGAAGACGAGTATTGAGCATAAAGGCTGATGATTTGCATAAGCTGCATGCTGTCTGAGGTTTTGCGGGGGGCGAGGGGAGCCGAGAGAGAAAAAAATATATGAGAGAACATAAAAAGAGGAGAGATCCCACATTGTGGAGGAAGAGAAAAAGAAAGGGAGAGATCCCGCATTGTGGAGGAAGAGAAAAAAAGGGGGCTTGAATAAGGAGAGGGTGGAAATTGACAGAGAAAAGGGTCTGGCCAAGTCCCCCGGTGGGATTAAATTGTCCAGAAACCTCTCTATATATAATTTGAGTGAAATTGGTAATGGTGCGGGTAGACTGCCTGTGTATATTCAAAACTTGATGAGAGACAGCTAGATTTGTCTTAGTTGTTAAGTTGATGACAGTTAAGGATGACGCAATAAACACAGTTATCAGAAAACTTTAATATCCCTATGAATTCACAATGATTCTTTGTATTGGTAAAATCTGTCCTTTTCTGTTTCTGTCCTCTGAAATTACTTTGCACATACTGTAACACAATTGTCCTTATTATTCATAACATTTCTATTGGTGTACTCAAGTACGAAACTGGTGTTAATGTGTTTTGAATAACCCAATGTAGAAATAGATGGAAGACTGTATTTATTATTTAACCAATCATTCACTGACTGACACATTCCCTGCTCCCAAACTAGATTCCATCAAGCATAAGGCCAAGATCATTGTCATCCTCCATCTTACTGTGACCTAAAACAATACTGGTCACTGTTTACAGTTAACCAATACGCTGTGTTCTGGGTTCTTGTGTTAAGCAATGTGACATGGAGTGACTTACATGTTGTTTTTTATCTCTGTGCCTCCAGGTCCTGCTGGTGTTGACAACCTCCAGAGGAAGCCTCTTCCATCAGCCCCTGAGCCCTGGGCCCTGGGCCCTGAACCCTGAACCCTGGGCCCTGAACCCTGAGCCCTGGGCCCCGAGCGCTGGCAGTTGGTTTAGACGCACCAGCGGGGAATAGCATGTCAGATCCCAGGATGTCACGCAAGGCCTTCCTCATTGGCATCCTCTCCAGTCAAACACTGAGAAATCAGGGCAATGAAGAATCGCCCCTAAGTTAATACTTGGAGAGATTTACTGTAAGGACAATGTTTGGAGTTATTTGAAAACATTGTTTGCAGAAGTTGCACCGGATCATCTGCAGATATATTGCACTTGGGTAATGAATGTTCTCTTTTCCCTGGCTGAGTGTATAGTTTCAATATAACTTTTAACATTACAGCAGAATGTAAGACAATGTGTATGATGTGAAATCAAGGGATGAGATCAACATGTGTTCTTAATCTAAGTGTGTGTGTGGTGCGTGTGTGTGTGTGTGTGTGCGTGTGTGTGTGTGTGTGTGTGTGTGTGTGTGTGTGTGTGTGTGTGTGTGTGGTTTGGCCCCTATTGTACTCTTTAGAGTACTCTGGAGTGTACTGGGCTTCAGAGAAGCACTACAGTGCCCTAATGTGTGGGCTGCTTACAAGAGAAGCTCTCGGGATGTCTATCCTCTGTCATGTGCAATTAGTTACTTTATGAATAGAACTGACTACTTTCTATGCAAATACATGTGAATGACTCACCCTCTGGCTGTATTGCAAATGTTGTTTAATGTTTGACTGTCACAGTGAAAAAGAAAAAGACATTGTTTGGTGAAGATTCCATCCATTTACTGTATCCATCAAATGCTGCGTTTTTCCAATTACAAATATTATCTGCACGTGTTCATAGTGATCAGGGAATGTTCTACATGAAATGTGTTGATACAGTATTGAAGCAGTCAGATTAATAGCCGTCTCATTTGCCTGATTGTTATTATTATCCTTATTCAGAGAGATAGACAGTTTTGAACATACCTGCAATAAAGAAAGTGACACATACTTGTACACTAAAGTCATACAAAACATGTTTTTGTAATTGAGTTCTGACTTGTTATAACTTCTGTGTTTGAATTGAATGTGTATACAGAATAAATAAATTCAACAGATGTCTAAAAGATTCTGGTGTTTTTTTATTGGAAATAGAGAAATTATTGATATTGAAGTTTATATGTCTGCATTTAGACAGGCAGCCGAATTCTGATTTTTTTTAACCAATCACATCGGATCTTTTCACATCAGATCTTTTTCAGAGATGATCTGATTGGTCAAAAGACTAATACGTGAAAAATAGATCAGAATTGGGCTGCCTGTCTAAACGCAGCCTAGAGCTACAGACTCTGATAACTACAGTATGTTGCTCTTAAAGACAGTATGTGTATCAGCACCTTGGAAAGCACACCACAATCGAAAGCTGTTGGTAGGTTGGTCTGGATCTTCTATTTACCAGATGAGTGTGAATATTATGCAACCAATCACCTTTATTTTGAAATGTGAATACAGGCCTTACAACCGTTTGGACATAAACAGACCCTCCTCATGAAGACTTCTGAAGTAGCCTAAAATAAATCAAAAGTAGCCTACCAAGGATTACCAGATGACCAGCTCTCAGGTTTACTGGTCTTTGATCGGTAACTGCTTTCATATAAAATGTTGCATATGCATTTTGAGTGACAGATGACACGTAATTGCTGAGAAACATTGAACATATCCTAAAATGATTCTGCAGAAACCTAAAAAGGCATGCGCTGAGAGAAATGAAATCATGCTAATGGTTTGGACGAAATCTAAAGTTCAAAGGCATAATAACATGCAAAGAAAATAGACGTGAATCAAAAAAGAGAAACAGTGAAAGTCTAGAAGTTGAGAGAGCCGATTGAGACACAGTGATGCAGAAGTAGCGGTACAGACATGACCCTGCAGAAGTTTCTCTCCTTGAGCTAACTCCCTCTCCCTCAGAAGGCGTTGTTGTTTTGAACATTTAATTGCTCTTTAAATTCGATAGAGTATCGCCAATCACTCGCCATTTGACTTCAGACTGGATAGCACAGACTCGTCGACTCAAAACAAGCAACTCGTATTTCCCCTCAAAGATGCTTCATCGTGGATTGACCGCAGAAAAAAAGTCTGAAAATCAAATACATTTTACCCGAATTAAGAGAATAGGCCTACATATGATTTTTTAGATTTTAAAAACATCACGAATCATTGCTTCATAAAGCCTGTGATTAAGGTAAGCAGATCATTATTTAATTGTGTGTAGTGCTTAACCAGTCTGTAAAGCAGATCATGTATCTGACAACTCATTTATGGCTATGTCTTCTCTGCAATATTAGTCGGGTCCACGTTGGGAATCATTTGCATAGGTCACTGACATTTGGAAATAGATTGGCCCGAAACACACTCCAATCGAACGTTTAGTTGATGCCAAAATACCTCAAGGGATTTCTTATTCAAAATAGATCCAATACG
>NW_027035513.1:0-10768 GCF_034236695.1 Oncorhynchus nerka
GTTTGGTGGAGCAGCAGTGAAGGCTCTTCGACACGCACGGTACTGTCTCTCCAAGCTAGTCGGAAGACTTCCAGTTTGGTGGAGCAGCAGTGAGGGCTCTTCGACACGGTACTGTCTCTCCAAGCTGGTCAGAAGACTTCCAGTTTGGTGGAGCAGCAGTGAGGGCTCTTCGATACGGCACGGTACTGTCTCTCCAAGCTAGTCAGAAGACTTCCAGTTTGGTGAGCAGCAGTAAGGGGCACTTCGATCACGCACGGTACAGTCTTTACAAGCTAGTCGGAAGACTTCCAGTTTGGTGAGCAGCAGTGAGGGCTCTTCGAACTACGGTACTGTCTCTCCAAGCTAGTCAGAAGACTTCCAGTTTGGTGGAGCAGCAGTGAGGGCTCTTCGACACGGCACGGTACTGTCTCTCCAAGCTAGTCAGAAGACTTCCAGTTTGGTGGAGCAGCAGTGAGGGCTCTTCGATACGGCACGGTACTGCCTCTCCAAGCTAGTCAGAAGACTTCCAGTTTGGTGGAGCAGCAGTAAGGGCTCTTCAATACGACACGGTACTGTCTCTCCAAGCTAGTCAGAAGACTTCCAGTTTGGTGGAACAGCAGTGAGGGCTCTTCGATACGGTACTGTCTCTCCAAGCTAGTCGGAAGACTTCCAGTTTGGTGGAGCAGCAGTGAGGGCTCTTCGATGCATCGGTACTGTCTCTCCAAGCTAGTCAGAAGACTCCAGTTTGGTGGAGCAGCAGTAAGGGCTCTTCGATACGGCACGGTACTGTCTCTCCAAGCTAGTCGGAAGACTTCCAGTTTGGTGGAGCAGCAGTGAGGGCTCTTCGACACGGCACTGACTCTCTCCAAGCTAGTCAGAAGACTTCCAGTTTGGTGGAGCAGCAGTGAGGGCTCTTACGACACGGTACTGTCTCTCCAAGCTAGTCAGAAGACTTCCAGTTTGGTGTAGCAGCAGTGAGGGCTCTTCGATACGGTACTGTCTCTCCAAGCTAGTCAGAAGACTTCCAGTTTGGTGGAGCAGCAGTGAGGGCTCTTCGATACGGTACTGTCTCTCCAAGCTAGTCAGAAGACTTCCAGTTTGGTGGAGCAGCAGTGAGGGCTCTTCGATACGGTACTGTCTCTCCAAGCTAGTCGGAAGACTTCCAGTTTGGTGGAGCAGCAGTAAGGGCTCTTCGATACGGCACGGTACTGTCTCTCCAAGCTAGTCAGAAGACTTCCAGTTTGGTGGAGCAGCAGTGAGGGCTCTTCGATACGGCACGGTACTGTCTCTCCAAGCTAGTCGGAAGACTTCCAGTTTGGTGTAGCAGCAGTGAGGGCTCTTTGATACGGTACTGTCTCTCCAAGCTAGTCAGAAGACTTCCAGTTTGGTGGAGCAGCAGTAAGGGCTCTTCGATACGGCACGGTACTGTCTCTCCAAGCTAGTCAGAAGACTTCCAGTTTGGTGTAGCAGCAGTGAAGGCTCTTCGGTACTGAACGGTAATGTCTCTCCAAGCTAGTCGGAAGACTTCCAGTTTGGTGGAGCAGCAGTGAAGGCTCTTCGATACGGTACTGTATCTCCAAGCTAGTCAGAAGACTTCCAGTTTGGTGGAGCAGCAGTGAGGGCTCTTCAATACGACACGGTACTGTCTCTCCAAGCTAGTCAGAAGACTTCCAGTTTGGTGGAGCAGCAGTGAGGGCTCTTCAATACGACACGGTACTGTCTCTCCAAGCTAGTCGGAAGACTTCCAGTTTGGTGGAGCAGCAGTGAAGGCTCTTCGATACGGCACGGTACTGTCTCTCCAAGCTAGTCGGAAGACTTCCAGTTTGGTGGAGCAGCAGTGAGGGCTCTTCGATACGGCACGTACTGACTCTCCAAGCTAGTCGGAAGACTTCCAGTTTGGTGGAGCAGCAGTGAGGGCTCTTCGATACGGTACTGTCTCTCCAAGCTAGTCAGAAGACTTCCAGTTTGGTGGAGCAGCAGTGAAGGCTCTTCGATACGGCACGGTACTGACTCTCCAAGCTAGTCGGAAGACTTCCAGTTTGGTGGAGCAGCAGTGAGGGCTCTTCGATACGGCACGGTACTGACTCTCCAAGCTAGTCAGAAGACTTCCAGTTTGGTGGAGCAGCAGTAAGGGCACTTCGATACGGCACGGTACAGTCTCTCCAAGCTAGTCGGAAGACTTCCAGTTTGGTGGAGCAGCAGTGAGGGCTCTTCGATACGGTACTGTCTCTCCAAGCTAGTCAGAAGACTTCCAGTTTGGTGGAGCAGCAGTAAGGGCTCTTCGATACGGTACTGTCTCTCCAAGCTAGTCAGAAGACTTCCAGTTTGGTGGAGCAGCAGTGAGGGCTCTTCGATACGGCACGGTACTGTCTCTCCAAGCTAGTCAGAAGACTTCCAGTTTGGTGGAGCAGCAGTGAGGGCTCTTCAATACGACACGGTACTGTCTCTCCAAGCTAGTCAGAAGACTTCCAGTTTGGTGGAGCAGCAGTGAGGGCTCTTCGATACGGCACGGTACTGTCTCTCCAAGCTAGTCGGAAGACTTCCAGTTTGGTGGAGCAGCAGTGAGGGCTCTTCGATACGGCACGGTACTGTCTCTCCAAGCTAGTCAGAAGACTTCCAGTTTGGTGGAGCAGCAGTGAGGGCTCTTCGACACGGTACTGTCTCTCCAAGCTAGTCAGAAGACTTCCAGTTTGGTGTAGCAGCAGTGAGGGCTCTTCGATACGGCACGGTACTGTCTCTCCAAGCTAGTCAGAAGACTTCCAGTTTGGTGGAGCAGCAGTGAGGGCTCTTCGATACGGCACGGTACTGTCTCTCCAAGCTAGTCAGAAGACTTCCAGTTTGGTGGAGCAGCAGTGAGGGCTCTTCGATACGGTACTGTCTCTCCAAGCTAGTCGGAAGACTTCCAGTTTGGTGGAGCAGCAGTGAGGGCTCTTCGATACGGCACGGTACTGTCTCTCCAAGCTAGTCAGAAGACTTCCAGTTTGGTGGAGCAGCAGTGAGGGCTCTTCGATACGGCACGGTACTGTCTCTCCAAGCTAGTCGGAAGACTTCCAGTTTGGTGTAGCAGCAGTGAGGGCTCTTTGATACGGTACTGTCTCTCCAAGCTAGTCAGAAGACTTCCAGTTTGGTGGAGCAGCAGTAAGGGCTCTTCGATACGGCACGGTACTGTCTCTCCAAGCTAGTCAGAAGACTTCCAGTTTGGTGTAGCAGCAGTGAAGGCTCTTCGGTACTGAACGGTAATGTCTCTCCAAGCTAGTCGGAAGACTTCCAGTTTGGTGGAGCAGCAGTGAAGGGCTCTTCGATACTGGGTACTGTCTCTCCAAGCTAGTCAGAAGACTTCCAGTTTGGTGGAGCAGCAGTGAGGGCTCTTCAATACGACACGGTACTGTCTCTCCAAGCTAGTCAGAAGACTTCCAGTTTGGTGGAGCAGCAGTGAGGGCTCTTCAATACTGACACGGTACTGTCTCTCCAAGCTAGTCGGAAGACTTCCAGTTTGGTGGAGCAGCAGTGAGGGCTCTTCGATACGGCACGGTACTGTCTTTCCAAGCTAGTCGGAAGACTTCCAGTTTGGTGGAGCAGCAGTGAGGGCTCTTCGATACTGCACGGTACTGACTCTCCAAGCTAGTCGGAAGACTTCCAGTTTGGTGGAGCAGCAGTGAGGGCTCTTCGATACGGTACTGTCTCTCCAAGCTAGTCAGAAGACTTCCAGTTTGGTGGAGCAGCAGTGAAGGCTCTTCGATACGGCACGGTACTGTCTCTCCAAGCTAGTCGGAAGACTTCCAGTTTGGTGGAGCAGCAGTGAGGGCTCTTCGATACGGCACGGTACTGTCTCTCCAAGCTAGTCGGAAGACTTCCAGTTTGGTGGAGCAGCAGTGAGGGCTCTTCGATACGGCACGGTACTGACTCTCCAAGCTAGTCGGAAGACTTCCAGTTTGGTGGAGCAGCAGTAAGGGCACTTCGATACGGCACGGTACAGTCTCTCCAAGCTAGTCGGAAGACTTCCAGTTTGGTGGAGCAGCAGTGAGGGCTCTTCGATACGGTACTGTCTCTCCAAGCTAGTCAGAAGACTTCCAGTTTGGTGGAGCAGCAGTGAGGGCTCTTCGATACGGCACGGTACCGTCTCTCCAAGCTAGTCAGAAGACTTCCAGTTTGGTGGAGCAGCAGTGAGGGCTCTTCGATACGGTACCGTCTCTCCAAGCTAGTCAGAAGACTTCCAGTTTGGTGGAGCAGCAGTAAGGGCTCTTCGATACGGTACTGTCTCTCCAAGCTAGTCAGAAGACTTCCAGTTTGGTGGAGCAGCAGTGAGGGCTCTTCGATACGGCACGGTACTGTCTCTCCAAGCTAGTCAGAAGACTTCCAGTTTGGTGGAGCAGCAGTGAGGGCTCTTCGATACGGTACTGTCTCTCCAAGCTAGTCAGAAGACTTCCAGTTTGGTGGAGCAGCAGTAAGGGCTCTTCGATACGGCACGGTACTGTCTCTCCAAGCTAGTCGGAAGACTTCCAGTTTGGTGGAGCAGCAGTGAGGGCTCTTCGATACGGTACTGACTCTCCAAGCTAGTCAGAAGACTTCCAGTTTGGTGGAGCAGCAGTAAGGGCTCTTCGATACGGTACTGTCTCTCCAAGCTAGTCAGAAGACTTCCAGTTTGGTGTAGCAGCAGTGAGGGCTCTTCGATACGGTACTGTCTCTCCAAGCTAGTCAGAAGACTTCCAGTTTGGTGGAGCAGCAGTGAGGGCTCTTCGATACGGTACTGTCTCTCCAAGCTAGTCAGAAGACTTCCAGTTTGGTGGAGCAGCAGTGAGGGCTCTTCGATACGGTACTGTCTCTCCAAGCTAGTCGGAAGACTTCCAGTTTGGTGGAGCAGCAGTAAGGGCTCTTCGATACGGCACGGTACTGTCTCTCCAAGCTAGTCAGAAGACTTCCAGTTTGGTGGAGCAGCAGTGAGGGCTCTTCGATACGGCACGGTACTGTCTCTCCAAGCTAGTCGGAAGACTTCCAGTTTGGTGGAGCAGCAGTAAGGGCTCTTCGATACGGCACGGTACTGTCTCTCCAAGCTAGTCGGAAGACTTCCATTACACAGGATTAACTTCATATACTGCACTTGTACACACAGCTAGTTTTAGTAATCCTGTAGTCTAGCACTACACATTCTCAGCATTCAGTTGTAGGCCTCAGTTACTAGAAATGAGAAATAAAACGGAGCATTTCCCTGGAACAGACAATTGTCCCTTCTCTGATTACAGGGCACTAGGGTGGAGGGGGGGTAATGCTGGAGCAGGGCCAGAACTAACAGTCGGCTGTCATATAAGGAGGTTGTCTGGAGTGAAGCAACTGTCTGCTTCCTCATGGGACTACTGAGAGAGAAAGCCCTGAACAGAGAGTAACACAGTGGCAGAATAACCTGACCTACTGTGACATCCCAAAATGAAGGTTTTTGACTGTGTACAGACTCGGTGAGCATAGCCTTGCTATTGAGAAAGGCCGCCGTAGGCAGACCTGGCTCTCAAGAGATGACAGTGTTTAATTGCCATATTGTAATTACTTCACCACCATGGCCTATTTATTGCCTTAACTCCCTTATTTGACCTAATCTGCACTCACTGTATATAGACTTTGTTTTCTTTTGTTCTACTGTATTATTGACTGTATGTTTGTTTATTCCATGTGTAACTCTGTGTTGTTGTTTACTCCATGTGTAACTCTGTGTTGTTGTTTACTCCATGTGTAACTCTGTGTTGTTGTTTATTCCATGTGTAACTCTGTGTTGTTGTTTACTCCATGTGTAACTCTGTGTTGTTGTTTACTCCATGTGTAACTGTGTGTTGTTGTTTGTGTCGAACTGCTTTGCTTCATCTTGGCCAGGTCGCAGTTCTAAATGAGAACTTGTTCTCAACTAGCCTACCTGGTTAAATGAAGGTGATCTGGTCTACCTGGTTAAATGAAGGTGATCTGGTCTACCTGGTTAAATGAAGGTGATCTGGTCTACCTGGTTAAATGAAGGTGATCTGGTCTACCTGGTTAAATGAAGGTGATCTGGTCTACCTGGTTAAATAAAGGTGATCTGGTCTACCTGGTTAAATAAAGGTGATCTGGCCTACCTGGTTAAATAAAGGTGATCTGACCTACCTGGTTAAATAAAGGTGATCTGACCTACATGGTTAAATAAAGGTGATCTGGTCTACCTGGTTAAATAAAGGTTAACTGTCTTGTTCAGGGGCAGAACGACATATTTGTCCCTCATTATGTAGTGTTGTGATGTCCCTCATTATGTAGTGTTGTGATGTCCCTCATTATGTAGTGTAGTGATGTCCCTCATTATGTAGTGTTGTGGTGTCCCTCATTATGTAGTGTTGTGATGTCCCTCATTATGTAGTGTTGTGATGTACCTCATTATGTAGTGTTGTGATGTGTTGACCCTCATTATGTAGTGTAGTGATGCCCCTCATTATGTAGTGTTGTGTTGTCCCTCATTATGTAGTGTTGTGATGTCTCTCATTATGTAAGTGTTGTGATGTCCCTCATTATGTAGTGTTGTGATGTCCCTCATTATGTAGTGTTGTGATGTCCCTCATTATGTAGTGTTGTGTTGTCCCTCATTATGTAGTGTAGTGATGTCCCTCATTATGTAGTGTAGTGTTGTCCCTCATTATGTAGTGTAGTGGTGTCCCTCATTATGTAGTGTTGTCCCTCATTATGTAGTGTTGTGATGTCCCTCATTATGTAGTGTTGTGATGTCCCTCATTATGTAGTGTTGTGGTGCCCCTCATTATGTAGTGTTGTGTTGTCCCTCATTATGTAGTGTAGTGATGTCCCTCATTATGTAGTGTAGTGATGTCCCTCATTATGTAGTGTAGTGATGTCCCTCATTATGTAGTGTAGTGATGTCCCTCATTATGTAGTGTTGTGTTGTCCCTCATTATGTAGTGTAGTGGATGTCCCTCATTATGGGTAGTGTAGTGATGTCCCTCATTATGTAGTGTTGTGATGTCCCTCATTATGTAGTGTTGTGATGTCCCTCATTATGTAGTGTTGTGTTGTCCCTCATTATGTAGTGTAGTGATGTCCCTCATTATGTAGTGTAGTGATGTCCCTCATTATGTAGTGTTGTGATGTCCCTCATTATGTAGTGTTGTGATGTCCCTCATTATGTAGTGTTGTGATGTCCCTCATTATGTAGTGTTGTGTTGTCCCTCATTATGTAGTGTTGTGATGTACCTCATTATGTAGTGTTGTGATGTCCCTCATTATGTAGTGTAGTGGTGTCCCTCATTATGTAGTGTAGTGATGTCCCTCATTATGTAGTGTAGTGATGTACCTCATTATGTAGTGTAGTGTTGTCCCTCATTATGTAGTGTTGTGATGTCTCTCATTATGTAGTGTTGTGATGTCCCTCATTATGTAGTGTAGTGTTGTCCCTCATTATGTAGTGTAGTGTTGTGTTGTCCCTCATTATGTAGTGTAGTGATGTCCCTCATTATGTAGTGTTGTGATGTCCCTCATTATGTAGTGTTGTGTTGTCCCTCATTATGTAGTGTTGTGTTGTCCCTCATTATGTAGTGTTGTGATGTGATGCCCCTCATTATGTAGTGTAGTGATGTCCCTCATTATGTAGTGTTGTCCCTCATTATGTAGTGTTGTGATGTCCCTCATTATGTAGTGTTGTGATGTCCCTCATTATGTAGTGTTGTGTTGTCCCTCATTATGTAGTGTTGTGATGTCCCTCATTATGTAGTGTTGTGTTGTCCCTCATTATGTAGTGTTGTGATGTACCTCATTATGTAGTGTTGTGATGTCCCTCATTATGTAGTGTAGTGGTGTCCCTCATTATGTAGTGTAGTGATGTCCCTCATTATGTAGTGTAGTGATGTACCTCATTATGTAGTGTAGTGTTGTCCCTCATTATGTAGTGTTGTGATGTCTCTCATTATGTAGTGTTGTGATGTCCCTCATTATGTAGTGTTGTGGTGTCCCTCATTATGTAGTGTAGTGGTGTCCCTCATTATGTTGTGTTGTGATGTCCCTCATTATGTAGTGTAGTGTAGTGATGTCCCTCATTATGTAGTGTTGTGATGTCCCTCATTATGTAGTGTAGTGGTGTCCCTCATTATGTAGTGTTGTGTTGTCCCTCATTATGTAGTGTTGTGATGTGATGCCCCTCATTATGTAGTGTAGTGATGTCCCTCATTATGTAGTGTTGTCCCTCATTATGTAGTGTTGTGATGTCCCTCATTATGTAGTGTTGTGATGTCCCTCATTATGTAGTGTTGTGTTGTCCCTCATTATGTAGTGTTGTGATGTCCCTCATTATGTAGTGTTGTGATGTGATGCCTCTTATGTAGTGTAGTGATGTCCCTCATTATGTAGTGTTGTGTTGTCCCTCATTATGTAGTGTTGTGATGTGATGCCCCTCATTATGTAGTGTAGTGATGTCCCTCATTATGTAGTGTAGTGTTGTCCCTCATTATGTAGTGTTGTGATGTCCCTCATTATGTAGTGTAGTGATGTCCCTCATTATGTAGTGTAGTGATGTCCCTCATTATGTAGTGTAGTGATGTCCCTCATTATGTAGTGTAGTGATGTCCCTCATTATGTAGTGTTGTGATGTCCCTCATTATGTAGTGTAGTGATGTCCCTCATTATGTAGTGTAGTGATGTCCCTCATTATCCACTGTTCCTAGACCAGTTAACCCACTGTTCCTAGACCAGTTAACCCACTGTTCCTAGACCAGTTAACCCACTGTTCCTAGGCCAGTTAACCCACTGTTCCTAGACCAGTTAACCCACTGTTCCTAGACCAGTTAACCCACTGTTCCTAGGCCAGTTAACCCACTGTTCCTAGACCAGTTAACCCACTGTTCCTAGACCAGTTAACCCACTGTTCCTAGGCCGACATTGTAGATAAGAATTTGTTCTTAACTGTCTTGCCTAGTTAAATAAAGGGTATAGAAAAATGTAATACCATTACCAAGAGAAGACAGGCTATGTGCTCACTGCCCACAAAATGAGGTGGAAACTGAGCTGCACTTCCTAACCTCCTGCCAAACGTATGACCATATTAGAGAGACATATTTCCCTCAGATTACACCGACCCACAAAGAATTTGAAAACAAATCCAATTTTGATAAACTCCCATATCTATTGGGTGAAATACCACAGTGTTCCATCACAGCAGCAAGATTTTTCTTTTGTGACCTGTTGCCACGAGAAAAGGGCAACCAGTGAAGAACAAACACCATTGTAAATACAACCCATATTTATGTCTCTCTGTCTCTCTCTGTCTCTCTCTCTCTCTCTCTCACTTTCTCTCTCTCTCTCTGTGTCTCTCTCTGCCTCTCTCTCTCTCTCTCTCACTTTCTCTCTCTCTCTCTCTGTCTCTCTCTCTCTCTCTCACTTTCGCTCTCTCTGTGTCTCTCTCTGCCTCTCTCTCTCTCTCTCTCTCTCACTTTCTCTCTCTCTCTCTCTGTCTCTCTCTCTCTCTCACTTTCTCTCTCTCTCTGTGTCTCTCTTTGCCTCTCTCTCTCTCTCTCACTTTCTCTCTCTCTCTCTGTGTCTCTCTCTGCCTCTCTCTCTCTCTCTCTCTCTCTCTCTCTGTGTCTCTCTCTGCCTCTCTCTCTCTCTCACTTTCTCTCTCTCTCTCTCTCTGTCTCTCTCTCTCTCTCTCACATTCTCTCTCTCTCTGTCTCTCTCTCTCTCTCTCTCTCTGCCTCTCTCTCTCTCTCACTTTCTCTCTCTCTCTCTCTGCCTCTCTCTCTCTCTCTCTCACTTTCTCTCTCTCTCTCTGTCTGTCTCTCTCTCTGTCTCTCTCTCTCTCTCTCTCTCTCTCTGTCTCTCTCTGTCTCTGTCTCTCTCTCTCTGTCTCTCTCCCTCTCTCTATTTCACTTTCTCTCTATCTTTCTTTCTCCCCCAGGTCCGAAACAGTGGCACCTGATAGGTCAGCTCCAGCCAGAGACATCCTATGACATCAAGATGCAGTGTTTCAACGATGGGGGAGAGAGTGAATATAGCAACGTCATGATCTGTGAGACCAAAGGTAGAACTGGACCCCCCCCCACACACACACACACACACACAATGTTTTATAGGACACAATGTAACAATATTAATGTTTATAGAACACAATGTAACAATATTAATGTTTTATAGAACACAATGTAACAATATTAATGTTTATAGAACACAATGTAACAATATTAATGTTTTATAGAACACAATGTAACAATATTAATGTTTTATAGAACACAATGTAACAATATTAATGTTTATAGAACACAATGTAACAATATTAATGTTTTATAGAACACAATGTAACAATATGAATGTTTTATAGAACACAATGTAACAATATTAATGTTTATAGAACACAATGTAACAATATTAATGTTTTATAGAACACAATGTACACAAATATGAATGTTTTATAGAACACAATGTAACAATATTAATGTTTATAGAACACAATGTAACAATATTAATGTTTTATAGAACACAATGTAACATATAATGAATGTACTTTATATAGAACACAATGTAACAATATTAATGTTTATAGAACACAATGTAACAATATTAATGTTTTATAGAACACAATGTAACAATATTAATGTTTTATAGAACACAATGTAACAATATTAATGTTTTATAGAACACAATGTAAATAATATATATGTTTTATAGAACACAATGTAACAATATGTAATGTTTTATAGAACCTAATGTAACAATATTAGTGTTTTATAGAACTACAATGTAACAATATATAATGTTTTATAGAACACAATGTAACAATATTAAT
>NW_027035514.1:0-10775 GCF_034236695.1 Oncorhynchus nerka
AGAGAGATAGAGGTAGATATCCACCCTCCTAGAGAGATAGAGGTAGATATCCACCCTCTCCTAGAGAGATAGAGGTATATGTCCTTCCCTAGAGAGAGGTAGATATCCAATTCTCCTAGAGAGAGAGATAGAGGTAGATATCCACCTCCCTAGAGAGATAGAGGTAGATATCCACCTCCTAGAGAGAGATAGAGGTAGATATCCACCTTCCTAGAGAGATAGAGGTATATATCCACCCTCTCCTAGAGAGATAGAGGTAGATATCCAATTCCTCTCCTAGAGAGATAGATGTAGATATCCACCCTCTCCTAGAGAGATAGAGGTAGATATCCAATTTCCTGTGAGAGATAGAGGTAGATATCCACCCTCTCCTAGAGAGATAGAGGTAGATATCCACCCCTCTCCTAGAGAGATAGAGGTAGATAATTCACCCTTCCTAGAGAGAGAGGTAGATATCCACCCCTCTCCTAGAGAGATAGAGGTAGATATCTCTACCTCTCCTAGAGAGATAGAGGTAGATACTCACCCTTTCCTAGAGAGATAGAGGTAAAATGTCCATTCTCTCCAGAGAGATAGAGGTAGAGATAGAGATAGAGTGTAGATATCCACCCTTTCCTAGAGATAGAGGTAGACATCCACCTCTCCTAGAGAGATAGAGGAAAATGTCCACCCCTCTCTCTAGAGAGATAGAGGTATACCACCCTTTCCTAGAGATAGATAGAGGTAGACATCCACCCTCTCCTAGAGAGATAGAGGAAAATGTCCACCCTCTCCTAGAGAGATAGAGGTAGATACTCACTCCTTTCCTAGATAGATAGAGGTAGACATCCACCCTCTCCAGAGAGATAGAGGAAAATGTCCACTCTCTCCTGAGAGATAGAGGTAGATATCCACCTCTCCTAGAGATAGAGGTAGATGTCCACCCTCTCCTTTGAGAAAGAGAGGTAGATACTCACAATTCTCCTAGAGATAGAGAGGTAGATATCCACCTCTCCTAGAGATAGAGAGGTAGATGTCTCTCTCTTTGAGAGATAGAGAGGTAGATATCCACCCTTTCCTAGAGAGAGAGAGGTAGATATTCACCTCTCCTAGAGAGATAGAGGTATATGTCCACCTCTCTCCACTTTGTCTTCCTTCCAGTAGATATTCACCTCTCCTAGAGAGGAGATAGAGGTATATACTCACCCTCTCCACTGTCTTCCTTGGCTTTTCCCTGGCTTTTCCCCTCTCCCAGGAACGCATAGTCCTCTCCTTACACATCCCTCTCATGGACTACAGAATGACATCATCACATCCCTCTCATGGACTACAGAATGACATCATCACATCCCTCTCCTGACTACAGAATGACATCATCACATCCCTCTCATGGACTACAGAATGACATCATCACATCCCTCTCCTGACTACAGAATGACATCATCACATCCCTCTCATGGATTAAGCAGAATGACATCATCACATCCTCTCATGGACTACAGAATGACATCATCACACCTCTCATGGACTACAGAATGACATCATCACATCATCACACCCTCACTGGGGATGACATCTGTCACATTCAAAATAGCTGGGACCTGGAATCTCGTGAACTCTTGAAATTTCAGACTCTAAAAAATTTGCTCTTACTTGGAAAAATGATTTTGAACGGAAACTAACTCAGAAACTCTGGCATCTTGTTGCGTTTTAAAACAGGAAACTCTGAAAATGCAAGGTCAAATCATGACTTCAGTGATCTTCAGGTCGGGAAAGTTTGTACTTTAGAAAGAGGCCTGGAGTTCCCGAGTTGAACTTTGAAACAGTGTTGTTTTCAGAGTTCCCAGTTGGAACTTTGAGTGGGATGACAGTGTTGTTTTCAGAGTTCCCAGTTGGAACTTTGAGAGGGATGACAGTGTTGTTTTCCCTGAGTTCCCAGTTGGAACTTGAGTGATGACAGTGTTGTTTTCCCAGAGTTCCCAGTTGAACTTTGAGTGGGATGACAGTGTTGTTTTCCAGAGTTCCTGTGCTGAAAGTCTCTTTGGAGGGATGACAGTGTTGTTTTCCAGAGTTCCCAGTTGGAACTTTGAGGGATGACAGTGTTGTTTTCAGAGTTCCCAGTTGGAACTTTGAGTGGGATGACAGTGTTTTTTCCCAGAGTTCCCAGTTGGAACTTTGAGGGATGACAGTGTTTTTTCCTGAGTGACAGTGTTGGAGTTCCCAGTTGGAACTTTGAGTGGGATGACAGTGTTGTTTTCCCTGGAGTTCCCAGTTGGAACTTTGAGTGGGATGACAGTGTTGTTTTCCAGAGTTCCCAGTTGGAACTTTGAGTGGGATGACAGTGTTGTTTTTTCCCAGTTGGAACTTTGAGTGGGATGACAGTGTTGTTTTCAGAGTTCCCAGTTGGAACTTTGAGTGATGACAGTGTTGTTTTCCTGATGAGTTCCTGAGTTCCCAGTTGGAACTTTGAGTGGGATGACAGTGTTGTTTTCCTGAGTTCCCAGTTGGAACTTTGAGTGATGACAGTGTTGTTTTCCTGAGTTCCCAGTTGAACTTTGAGTGGGATGACAGTGTTGTTTTCAGAGTTCCTTTGAGTGATGACAGTGTTGTTTTCCTGAGTTCCCAGTTGGAACTTTGAGGGATGACAGTGTTGTTTTCCTGAGTTCCCAGTTGGAACTTTGAGTGGGATGACAGTGTTGTTTTCCTGAGTTCCAGTTGAACTTTGAGTGGATGACAGTGTTGTTTTCCCTGGAGTTCCCAGTTGAACTTTGAGTGGGATGACAGTGTTGTTTTCCAGAGTTCCAGTTGGAACTTTGAGGGATGACAGTGTTGTTTTCCTGATTTCCAGTTGGAACTTTGAGTGGGATGACAGTGTTGTTTTCCTGATTTCCCAGTTGAACTTTGAGTGGGATGACAGTGTTGTTTTCCCTGATTTCCCAGTTGGAACTTTGAGTGGGATGACAGTGTTGTTTTCTGAGTTCCCAGTTGGAAACTTTGAGTGGATGACAGTGTTGTTTTCCTGATTTCCCAGTTGGAACTTTGAGTGGGATGACAGTGTTGTTTTCCCTGAGTTCCCAGTTGGAACTTTGAGTGGGATGACAGTGTTGTTTTCCAGAGTTCCCAGTTGGAACTTTTGGAGTGGGATGACAGTGTTGTTTTCCTGAGTTCCCAGTTGGAACTTTGAGTGGGATGACAGTGTTGTTTTCAGAGTTCCCAGTTGTTTTGGGATGACAGTGTTGTTTTCCTGAGTTCCCAGTTGGAACTTTGAGTGGGATGACAGTGTTGTTTTCCAGAGTTCCCAGTTGGAACTTTGAGTGGGATGACAGTGTTGAAAGTTCCATGGAACTTTGAGTATGAAGTGTTGTTTTCCCAGAGTTCCCAGTTGGAACTTTGAGTGGGATGACAGTGTTGTTTTCCAGAGTTTGAGTTGGAACTTTGTGGGGAACAGTGTTGTTTTCCAAGTTCCCAGTTGGAACATTTGAGTGGGATGACAGTGTTGTTTTCCAGAGTTCCCAGTTGGAACTTTGAGTGGGATGACAGTGTTGTTTCCTGACCAGTTGGAACTTTGAGTGGGATGACCCATGGACTACAGTTGTTTCCTGAGTTCCCAGTTGGAACATCATGATCTTTTCCTATCCCTGGAACCATGGACTACAGTGACATCATGATCTCAGTTTATCCTCCCCCATGGACTACAGAATGACATCATGATCTAATAACATCCACCTCGTGGACTACAGAATGACATCATGATCTCATATCCTCCCCCCATGGACTACAGAACGACATCATGATCTCATATCCTCCCCCCATGGACTACAGAATGACATCATGATCTAATAACATCCACCTCGTGGACTACAGAATGACATCATGATCTAATAACATCCCCCTCGTGAACTACAGAACGACATCATGATCTCATATCCTCCCCCCATGAACTACAGAATGACATCATGATCTAATAACATCCCCCTCGTGAACTACAGAACGACATCATGATCTCATATCCTCCCCCCATGGACTACAGAATGACATCATGATCTCATATCCTCCCCCCATGGACTACAGAACGACATCATGATCTAATAACATCCCCCTCGTGAACTACAGAATGACATCATGATCTAATAACATCCCCCTCGTGGACTACAGAATGACATCATGATCTCATATCCTCCCCCCATGGACTACAGAATGACATCATGATCGAATAACATCCCCCTCGTGAACTACAGAATGACATCATGATCTAATAACATCCCCCTCGTGGACTACAGAACGACATCATGATCTAATAACATCCCCCTTGTGGACTACAGAATGACATCATGATCTAATAACATCCCCCTCGTGGACTACAGAACGACATCATGATCTAATAACATCCCCCTCGTGAACTACAGAATGACATCATGATCTAATAACATCCCCCTCGTGAACTACAGAATGACATCATGATCTAATAACATCCCCCTCATGGACTACAGAACGACATCATGATCTAATAACATCCCCCTCGTGAACTACAGAATGACATCATGATCTAACAACATCCCCCTCGTGGACTACAGAATGACATCATGATCTCATATCCTCCCCCCATGAACTACAGAATGACATCATGATCTAATAACATCCCCCTCGTGAACTACAGAATGACATCATGATCTAATAACATCCCCCTCGTGAACTACAGAATGACATCATGATATCATAACATCCCCCTCGTGGACTACAGAATGACATCATGATCTCATAACATCCCCCTCGTGAACTACAGAATGACATCATGATCTAATAACATCCCCCTCGTGAACTACAGAATGACATCATGATCTAATAACATCCCCCTCGTGGACTACAGAATGACATCATGATCTAATAACATCCCCCTCGTGAACTACAGAACGACATCATGATCTCATATCCTCCCCCCATGAACTACAGAATGACATCATGATCTAATAACATCCCCCTCGTGGACTACAGAATGACATCATGATCTAATAACATCCCCCTCGTGAACTACAGAACGACATCATGATCTCATATCCTCCCCCCATGGACTACAGAATGACATCATGATCTCATATCCTCCCCCCATGGACTACAGAACGACATCATGATCTAATAACATCCCCCTCGTGAACTACAGAATGACATCATGATCTAATAACATCCCCCTCGTGGACTACAGAATGACATCATGATCTCATATCCTCCCCCCATGGACTACAGAATGACATCATGATCGAATAACATCCCCCTCGTGAACTACAGAATGACATCATGATCTAATAACATCCCCCTCGTGGACTACAGAACGACATCATGATCTAATAACATCCCCCTTGTGGACTACAGAATGACATCATGATCTAATAACATCCCCCTCGTGGACTACAGAACGACATCATGATCTAATAACATCCCCCTCGTGAACTACTGAATGACATCATGATCTAATAACATCCCCCTCGTGAACTACAGAATGACATCATGATCTAATAACATCCCCCTCATGGACTACAGAACGACATCATGATCTAATAACATCCCCCTCGTGAACTACAGAATGACATCATGATCTAACAACATCCCCCTCGTGGACTACAGAATGACATCATGATCTCATATCCTCCCCCCATGAACTACAGAATGACATCATGATCTAATAACATCCCCCTCGTGAACTACAGAATGACATCATGATCTAATAACATCCCCCTCGTGAACTACAGAATGACATCATGATATCATAACATCCCCTCGTGACTACAGAATGACATCATGATCTAATAACATCCCCTCGTGGAACTACAGAATGACATCATGATCTAATAACATCCCCTCGTGACTACAGAATGACATCATGATCTAATAACATCCCCTCGTGGGACTACAGAACAGACATCATGATTCCAATAACATCTCGTGAACTACAGAATGACATCATGATCTAATAACATCCCTCGTGACTACAGAATGACATCATGATCTAATAAACATCCCCCTCGTGACTACAGAATGACATCATGATCTAATAACATCCCCCGTGAACTACAGAATGACATCATGATCTAACATCCCCCATGGACTACAGAACGACATCATGATCTAATAACATCCCCCTCGTGAACTACAGAATGACATCATGATCTAATAACATCCCCCTCGTGGACTACAGAATGACATCATGATCTCATATCCTCCCCCCATGGACTACAGAATGACATCATGATCTCATATCCTCCCCCCATGGACTACAGAATGACATCATGATCTCATATCTTCCCCCATGGACTACAGAATGACATCATGATCTCATATCCTCCCCCCATGGACTACAGAATGACATCATGATCTCATATCCTCCTCCCATGGACTACAGAATGACATCATGATCTTGCTATCCTCTCATGGACTAAGCAGAATGGGAACTCAGGGGGGTTCAATCATGATGTAAGACTAGCTCAAGAAGGCCTGAGTTCTGAGATAGCCTGAGTTCCCATGAATTCTGAGCACACCACCGCTGATTGTCATGAGCCTGATGCCCAGAGTTCCCAGTTTGTCTTGAAGGTACTGGAAGTCTTAGCTAAGAACTCCAGGAGAGAACTATGTACGTCCCAGTGAGATGCACATGTCTCTGTTAAAGTTGGACAACAGTTTATAATTACCTTAGACATGGGAATCCTTCAAAGTTTAACATGGTCCATCCTGGACAGGAAGCACACAGTTACTACACAGTTACTACACACACAGGTACAGTTACTACACAGTTACTACACACAGAGGTACAGTTACTACACACAGGTACAGTTACTACACAGTTACTACACACACAGGTACAGTTACTACACACAGAGGTACAGTTACTACACAGTTACTACACACACAGGTACAGTTACTACACACAGAGGTACAGTTACTACACAGTTACTACACACACAGGTACAGTTACTACACACAGAGGTACAGTTACTACACAGTTACTACACACACAGGTACAGTTACTACACACACAGGTACAGTTACTACACAGTTACTACACACACAGGTACAGTTAATACACAGTTACTACATACACAGTTAGTACAGTTGACATATTGCAGTAAACTTTACACACACACATGCTCCCCAGTTAGCAAATACATAGTTAAACACACACACACACACACACACACACACACACACACACACACACACACACACACACACACACACACACACACACAGTTGGTAAATTCACAGTTAAGCACTAATAGTTAGTTACCATGCCAACAGCTCCACACTCAGTCACATTAAACCTTCTCACACAATACTCATTGTCTATTAGTACTACTAATTTAAGACTACTAATTCAAATAGAATATGTTATTTGCATTTGTTCCAGTATTGTCCTACTATAAGCTACTGTCCTAGTCAAGGCAGTCAGATGTACTGACCTGAGGCCTGGTCTGGTAGGCTGCAGCCTTCTGTGTCTCTATAGAGTCCTCTGGTCTGTCTCTCTGTGTGTCCGTAGAGTCCTCTGGTCTGTCTCTCTGTGTCTCTGTAGAGTCCTCTGGTCTGTCTCTGTGTGTCTGTAGAGTCCTCTGGTCCGTCTCTCTGTAGAGTCCTCTGGTCTGTCTCTCTGTGTGTCCGTAGAGTCCTCTCTGGTCCGTCTCTCTGTAGAGTCCTCTCTGGTCCGTCTCTCTGTAGAGTCCTCTCTGGTCTGTCTCTCTATAGAGTCCTCTGGTCTGTCTCTCTATAGAGTCCTCTGGTCCGTCTCTCTGTAGAGTCCTCTCTGGTCCGTCTCTCTGTAGAGTCCTCTCTGGTCTGTCTCTCTGTAGAGTCCTCTGGTCTGTCTCTCTGTAGAGTCCTCTCTGGTCTGTCTCTCTGTAGAGTCCTCTGGTCCGTCTCTCTGTGTGATGTCCCGTTGTTTGTCCACTGATCACTATTATAGCCAGTGTGTGTCCAGTGATCCTCCCATGTTACAGCGTGACCACACGTCTCAGAGATGGTAGCTATTTCAGCAACAGCTTGTCAGAAGTGGCACTCTCCCACTAATAAAGAAACGCTGCCACGGGGTGACTGATGGAGCTGATGGGGGTGTCGTTCCACCACGGGGTGACTGGTGGAGCTGATGGGGGTGTCGTTCCACCACGGGGTGACTGATGGAGCTGATGGGGGTGTCGTTCCACCACGGGGTGACTGATGGAGCTGATGGGGGTGTCGCCTCACCACGGGGTGACTGATGGAGCTGATGGGGTGTCGCTCCACTGATGGAGCTGATGGGGGTGTCGCTCCACTGATGGAGCTGATGGGGGTGTCGTTCCACCACGGGGTGACTGATGGAGCTGATGGGGGTGTCGCTCCACTGATGGAGCTGATGGGGTGTCGTTCCACTGATGGAGCTGATGGGGGTGTCGCTCCACCACGGGGTGACTGATGGAGCTGATGGAGGTGTCGTTCCACCACGGGTGACTGATGGAGCTGATGGGGGTGTCGTTCCACCACGGGGTGACTGATGGAGCTGATGGAGGTGTCGCTCCACCACGGGGTGACTGATGGAGCTGATGGGGGTGATCGCTCCACCACGGGGTGACTGATGGAGCTGATGGGGGTGTCGCTCCACCACGGGGTGACTGATGGAGCTGATGGGGTGTCGTTCCACCACGGGGTGACTGATGGAGCTGATGGGGGTGTCGTTCCACCACGGGGTGACTGGTGGAGCTGATGGGGGTGTCGTTCCACCACGGGGTGACTGGTGGAGCTGATGGGGGTGTCGTTCCACCACGGGGTGACTGATGGAGCTGATGGGGGTGTCGTTCCACTGATGGAGCTGATGGGGGTGTCGTTCCACTGATGGAGCTGATGGGGGTGTCGTTCCACCACGGGGTGACTGATGGAGCTGATGGGGGGTGTCGTTCCACTGATGGAGCTGATGGGGGTGTCGCTTCCACTGATGGAGCTGATGGGGGTGTCGTTCCACCACGGGTGACTGATGGAGCTGATGGAGGTGTCGTTCCACCACGGGGTGACTGATGGAGCTGATGGGGGTGTCGTTCCACCACGGGGTGACTGATGGAGCTGATGGAGGTGTCGTTCCACCACGGGGTGACTGATGGAGCTGATGGGGGTGTCGTTCCCACCACGGGGTGACTGATGGAGCTGATGGGGTGTCGTTCCACCACGGGGTGACTGATGGAGCTGATGGGGGTGTCGTTCCACCACGGGGTGACTGATGGAGCTGATGGGGGTGTCGTTCCACCACGGGGTGACTGATGGAGCTGATGGGGGTGTCGTTCCACCACGGGGTGACTGATGGAGCTGATGGAGGTGTCGTTCCACCACGGGGTGACTGGTGGAGCTGATGGAGGTGTCGTTCCACCACGGGGTGACTGATGGAGCTGATGGGGGTGTCGTTCCACCACGGGGTGACTGATGGAGCTGATGGGGGTGTCGTTCCACTGATGGAGCTGATGGGGGTGTCGTTCCACCACGGGGTGACTGATGGAGCTGATGGAGGTGTCGTTCCACCACGGGGTGACTGATGGAGCTGATGGGGGGTGTCGTTCCACCACGGGGTGACTGATGGAGCTGATGGAGGTGTCGTTCCACCACGGGGTGACTGATGGAGCTGATGGGGGTGTCGTTCCACCACGGGGTGACTGATGGAGCTGATGGGGGTGTCGTTCCACCACGGGGTGACTGATGGAGCTGATGGGGTGTCGTTCACCACGGGGTGACTGATGGAGCTGATGGGGTGTCGCTCCACCACGGGGTGACTGATGGAGCTGATGGGGGTGTCGTTCCACCACGGGGTGACTGATGGAGCTGATGGAGGTGTCGTTCCACCACGGGGTGACTGGTGGAGCTGATGGAGGTGTCGCTCCACCACGGGGTGACTGATGGAGCTGATGGGGGTGTCGTTCCACCACGGGGTGACTGATGGAGCTGATGGGGTGTCGTTCCACCACGGGGTGACTGGTGGAGCTGATGGGGTGTCGTTCCACCACGGGGTGACTGGTGGAGCTGATGGGGGTGTCGTTCCACCACGGGGTGACTGGTGGAGCTGATGGGGGTGTCGTTCCACCACGGGGTGACTGATGGAGCTGATGGGGGGTGTCGTTCCACCACGGGTGACTGGTGGAGCTGATGGGGGTGTCGTTCCACCACGGGTGACTGATGGAGCTGATGGGGGTGTCGTTCCACCACGGGGTGACTGGTGGAGCTGATGGGGGTGTCGTTCCACCACGGGGTGACTGATGGAGCTGATGGGGGGTGTCGTTCCACCACGGGGTGACTGGTGGAGCTGCTGGGGGTGTCGTTCCACTGATGGAGCTGATGGGGGTGTCGTTCCACCACGGGGTGACTGATGGAGCTGCTGGGGGTGTCGTTCCACCACGGGGTGACTGATGGAGCTGATGGGGGTGTCGTTCCACTGATGGAGCTGATGGGGATGTCGTTCCACTGATGGAGCTGATGGGGGTGTCGTTCCACCACGGGGTGACTGATGGAGCTGATGGGGGTGTCGTTCCACTGATGGAGCTGATGGGGGTGTCGTTCCACTGATGGAGCTGATGGGGTGTCGTTCCACCACGGGGTGACTGATGGAGCTGATGGAGGTGTCGTTCCACCACGGGGTGACTGATGGAGCTGATGGGGGTGTCGTTCCACCACGGGGTGACTGATGGAGCTGATGGGGGTGTCGTTCCACCACGGGGTGACTGATGGAGCTGCTGGGGGTGTCGTTCCACCACGGGGTGACTGATGGAGCTGATGGAGGTGTCGTTCCCACCACGGGTGACTGA
>NW_027035515.1:0-10777 GCF_034236695.1 Oncorhynchus nerka
GTTGAAGGATGAGTTGACATTATGAAGGACGAGTTGAATTGTAGGATGTGACATGTATTGAAGGATGGAAGTTGACATTGTGAAGGATGGGTTGACATTATGAAGTGAGTTGACATTGTGAAGGATGGGTTTGACATTGTGATGGGATGGTTGACATATAGGGTTGCATTGAAGAGATAGAGTTGACATTGTGAAAGGATGAGGTTGACATTATGATGGGTTGACATTGTGAAGGATGAGTTGACATTGTGAAGGGATGGGTTGACATTGTGATGGGATGGGTTGACATTATGATGGGATGGGTTGACATTGTGATGAGGATAGGTTGACATATGAGAGTTGCATTATGAAGGGATGGGTTGACATTGTGAAGGATGGGTTGACATTGTGATGGGATAGGTTGACATTGTGATGGGACGGTTGACATTATTATGGGAAGGGTTGACATTGTGATGGATGGGTTGACATTATGATGGAGTTGACATTATGAAGGATGAGTTGACATTGTGAAGGATGGAGTTGACATTGTGATAGGATGAGTTGACATTATGATAGGATGGAGTTGACATTGTGATAGGATGGGTTGACATTGTGATGGGATGAGTTGACATTATGATGGTTGACATTATGAAGGATAGGTTGACATTGTGAAAGGATGGAGTTGACATTGTGATGGGATGAGTTGACATTATGATAGGTTGACATTATAGAAGGATGAGTTGACTTGTTGAAGGATGAGTTTGACATTGTGATGGGATGGTTGACATTATGATGAGTTAACATATGATGGGATGGGTTGACATTATGAAGGATGAGTTGACATTATTGTGATAGGATGGGTTGACATTGATGGATGGGTTGACATTATGATAGGATGATTGTTCATTATGATGAGTTGACATTATGAGATGGTTGACATTGAAGGATGGGTTGACATTATGAAGGATGAGGTTGGCATTATGATGGGTTAACATTAGTGAAGGATGGGTTGACATTATGAGAAGATTGACATTGTGAAGGAGGAGTTGACATTATGAAGGATGGGTTGACATTATGAAGGATGGAGTTGACATTATGATAGGATAGGTTGGCTTATTATGAAGGATTGGCACATTATGAAGGATGGGTTGACATTATGAAGAGGATGGGGTTGACATTATGAGGATGAGTTGACATTATGAAAAGGATAGGTTGACATTATGAAGGATGGGTTGGCATTGTGAAGGATGGTTGACATTGTGAAGGATGGGTTGACATTATGAAAAGGATGGGTTGACATTATGATGGGTTGACATTATGAAAGAAGGTTGACTGTTAATCGAATGGGTTGACATTAGGGTTGGGAGGTTGACATTATGAAGGGTTGACATTATGAAGATGGTTGACATTGTGATGAGTTGGATGGGTTGACATTGTGAAGGATAGTTGACATGATGGGAGGTTTACATTATGAAGGATGGTTGACATTATGATGGGAGGTTGACATATATGATGGGTTGACATTATGATGGAGGTTGACATTATGAAGGATGGGTTGACATTATGATGGGTTGACATTGTGAAGGATGGGTTGACATTATGAAGGATGGGTTGACATACTGAGGAGGGTTGACATTGTGAAGGATGGGTTGACATTATGAAGGGTTGGCATTGTGAAGGGTTGACATTGTGATGAGTTGACATTGTGAAGGATGGAGTTGACATTATGAAGGGAAGGGTTGACATTGTGAAGGGTTGACATTGTGATGGTGGATTGACGTGAAAATGGGTTGACATTGTGATGGATGGGGTTGACATTATGAAAAGTTGACATTATGAAGGATGGGTTATTGCTTGAAGGAGTTGACATTGTGAAGGAAATGGAGTTGACATTGTTGACGGCTTGTGAGAGAGGTTTGACATTATAGAAGACAAATTGACATTGTGAAGAAGGGTTGACATTATGAAGGATGGTTGACATTGTGAAAGTTGGTTGACATTGTGAAGGAAAGGTTGACATTATGAAGGGTTGACATTGTGAAGGATGGGTTGACATTGTGAAGGTTGATTGCGAAGTTGACATTGTGATGGATGGGTTGACATTGTGAAGGATGGTTGACATTGTGAAGGAAGGGTTGACATTATGAAGGAGTTGACATTGTGAAGGGATGGGTTGACATTATGAAATGGAGTTGACATTGTGAAGGAGTTTGACATTATGAAGGCTTGACATTGTGAAGGATGGGTTGACATTATGAAGGGTGGGTTAACATTGTGAAGGATGGGTTGACATTTGTTGACATTATGATGGGGGTTGACATTGTGAAGAGTTGACATTATGAGGGTTGACATTATGAAGGATGGGTTGAAGGGATGGGTTGAATTATGAAGGATGGGTTGACATTATGAAGGGATGGGTTGACATTTGAAGGGATGGAGTTGACATTTGAAGGATGGGTTGACATTGTGAAGGATGGAGTTGTTGACATTATGAAGGGTTTGACATTATGATGGTGGTTGACATTGATGGAAGTTGACATTATGAAGGATGAGTTGACATTATGAAGGATGGTTGATGGGTTGACATTATGATGGAGTTGCGCATTGTGATGGGATGGGTTGACATTGTGAAGGATGGGTTGACATTGTGATGGGATGAGTTGGCATTATGAAGGTTGACATTGTGAAGGTTGATGAAGAGTTGACATTTGAAGGGATGATGGGTTGACATTGTGAAGGATGGGTTGACATTGTGAAGGTTGACATTGTGAAGGGATGAGTTGACATTATGATGGGTTGACATTATGAAGGGGTTGACATTATGAAAGGTTGACATTGTGAAGGATGGAGTTGACATTGAAGGATGGGTTGACATATGAAGGTTGAAATTGAGCAGTTGGCTATGAAGGGATGGAGTTAACAGCATTGTGATGGGATGGAGTTGACATTGTGATGGGATGATTTGACATTGTGATGGGATGGGTTTTGACATTATGATGGAGTTGACTTATTCACTTGAAGGGATGGGTTGACATTGTGAAGGGGATGAGTTGACATTGTGATGGGTTGACATTGTGAAGGATGGGTTACATTGTGAAGGAAGGGTTGACATTGTGAAGGGTTGACATTTGATGGGTTGACATTGTGGAGGGTTGACATTGAAGGGATGGGTTATTGTGATGGGAGAGTTGACATTGTGAAGGATGGGTTGACATTGATGGGTTGACATTGTGAAGGATGGGTTGACATTGAAAGTTGACATTTGAAGGATGGGTTGACATTGTAAGGAAGGTTGACATTATGAAGGATCAGCATTGTGAAGGATGGGTTGACATTATGATGAGTTGACATTATGAAGGGATAGATTTGACATTGTGTAAAGGTTGACATTCGAAAGGATGGAGTTGCATTGTGAAGGATGAGTTGACATTATGAAGAGTTGACATTGTGAATAGGTTGACTTGTTTGAAGGATGGGTTGACATTATGAAGAGATGGGTTGACATTATGAAGATGGTTGATATTATGAAGGATGGTTGACATTATTAGGTTGACATTATGAAGGATGAAGTTTGACATTTGAAGGATGAGTTAACATTGTGAAGGATAAATTGAAAACATTATATTCGTTGAAGGAAAGTTGACTTTGATATGAAGGCTTGACATTGTGAAAAAGGATGGAATTGGCTTATTGAAAAGAGATGGTTTGACAATATGAAGGTTAAAGCATTATGAGATAGAGTTAACGTATGAAGAATGAAGTTATTTTACCAACTTATGATAAATTTGACATTATGAAAGGAAGAGCCAACATTATGAAGAGTTGACAAATGATGGGACATTATATTGGAAATTTAACATTGAAAAGAATGGAAGGTTTGACGGTATGAAGAATGACATTAGCAAGAAATTAACATTATTATGGTTGACATTGTGCAGTTGGCTTGTTGTGATGGTTTGACATTGTGAAGAATTTGACATTGTGAAGGGATGGAGTTGACATTGTGAAGGATAGGTTGATATTATGAGGAGGGTTGACATTGTGATGGTTGACATTATGATAGGATAGGTTGACATTGTATGATGAGTTGACATTATGAAGGATGGGTTGACATTGTGAAGGATGACATTTGAAAGGGTTATGAATGGGTTGACATTATGAAGGATGGGTTGATATTATGAAGAAGGTTAACATTATGAAGGATGGGTTGACATTATGAAAAAAGTTAGCTTATTGAATTATGAAGGATGAGTTGACATATTGATGATAGGTTGACATTATGAAGGATGGGTTGACATTGTGAGAGGAGGTTGACATTGTGAAAGGATTGTGAAAGGAGTTGACATTATGAAGGGTTGACATTGTGAAGGGATGGGTTGACATTGTGAAAAGGAAGTTGGTATGAAAAGATGGAGTTGACATTGTGAGGGAAGGTTGACATTTATGAAGGTTGACATTATGAAGGATGGGTTGACATTATGAAGGGATAAGTTGATATATGAAGGATGGGTTGACATTATGAAGGATGGGTTGACATTGAAGGATGGTTGACATTTGAAGGATGGTTGACATTTGAAGGATGGGTTGACATTATGATGTGAGGTTGACATTGTGAAGGGATGGGTTGACATTGTGAAGGGTTGACATTATGAAGAAGGGTTGACATAGCAAAAGTTTGACATTATGAGGGTTGACATTGTGAAGGGATGGGTTGACATTGTGAAGGATGGGTTGACATTGTGAAGGAGTTTGACATTGTGATGAGGTTGATGAGTTGACATTGTGAAGGGTTGACATTGTGAAGGATGGGTTGACATTGTGAGATGGTTGACATTATGAAGGATGGAGTTGACATTGTGAAGGATGGGTTGACATTATGAAGGATGGGTTGACATTGTGAAGGATGGGTTGACTTTATGATGGTTGACATTGTGAAGGAGTTGACATTGTGAAGGATGGGTTGACATTATGAAGGATGAAGTTGACATTATGAAGAGTTGACATTGTGAAAGGTTGACATTATGAAGAAGTTGACATTATTGAGGGATGGGTTGACATTATGAGGAAGGTTGTTGTGTGAAGGGATGGTTGACATTGTGAAGGATGAGTTGACATTATGAAGAGGTTGACATTAGAGTTAAAGGATGGAGTTGACATTATGATGTTGGTTGACATTATGAAGGATGAGTTGACATTGTGAAGGTTGACATTGAACAGTGAAGGATGGAGATGACATTATTGAAATGGATGAGTTGACATTATGATGGGTTGACATTATGAAGAGAGTTGACATTGTGATGGGGATAGGTTAACATTATGATGGATAGGTTGACATTGTATGATAGGTTGACATTAAAGAGATCGGTTGACTTGTTGTGAAAAGATGAAGTTGACTTATTATGATAGGATGGGTTGACAATTATGGGATGAGTTGACATTATGATGGGTTGACATTATGAAAAGGATAGTTGTTGTTGTAAAGGGATGGGTTGACATTGTGATGGGATGAAGGATGGGTTGACATTATGAAGGATGGGGTTGACATTAGGATGGGATGGTTGACATTATGATGGGTTGACATTATGAAGGGATGGGTTGACATTTGTGAAGGATGAGTTGACATTGTGATAGGATGGGTTGACATTATGAAAGGATGGGTTGACATTGTGGGATAGGTTGTTGTATGATGGGTTGACATTGGATGAGGTTGACATTTGCCAGAAGATGGATGGGTTGACATTATGAAGGGAGTTGACATTGTGAAGGATAGGTTGACATTATGATGGGTTGTGATTATGAAGGAAAGGTTGACATTGTGAAAGGATGAAGTTGACATTGTGAAGGATGAGTTGACATTATGAAGGATGGGTTGACATTGTGAAGGATGGAGTTGACATTATGAGGAGTTGACATTATGAAGGATGGGGTTGACATTGTGAAGGATGGGTTGACATTGTGAAGGGATGGTTGACATTATGAGGAAGGAGTTGCATTATGAAAGGATGAGTTGACATTATGAGATGGTTGACATTATTAGGATGAGTTGACGTATTATGAAAAGGATAGAGTTGACAATTGAAAAAGAGGATGAGTTGACATTATGAAGAAATTGACATTGTGAAGGATGGGTTGACATTGTGAAGGTTGACATTGTGAAGGATGGGTTGACATTATGAAGGATGAGTTGACATTATGAAGGGTTGACATTATGAAGGATGGGTTGACATTATGAAGGATGGGTTGACATTGTGAAGGAAGTTGACATTATGAAGGAGTTGACATTGTGAAGAAGGTTGACATTATGAAGAGTTGACATTGTGAAGGATGGTTGACATTGTGAAAAGTTGACATTATGAAGGGATGGGTTAACATTGTGATGGGATGACATTTGACATTATGAGAGGGTTGACATTATGAAGGATGAGTTGTTGACATTGTGAAGGATGAGTTGCATTGTGAAGAATGAGTTGACATTATGAAAGGATAGAGTTGACATTATGAGAAAAAGAGTTGGCATTATGAAAGATGAGGTTGACGTATGATGGGTTGTGAAGGATGGGTTGACATTGTGAGAGGATAGGTTGACATTATGATAGAGTTGACATTGTGAAGGATAGAGTTGACATTATGAAGGATGAGTTGACATTATGAAGATGGGTTGACATTGTGAAAAGGATGAGTTGACATTGTGATGATGGGTTGACATTGTGATAGGGATGGAGTTGACATTATGAAGAGTTGACATTGTGAAGGATGAGGTTGACATATGAAGGATGGGTTGACATTGATGAGGAAGGGTTGACATTGTGAAGGATGGTTGACATTATGAAGGATGAGTTGAGCATTATGAAGGGAAGAGTTGACATTATGAAGGATGGGTTGACATTATGAAGGATGGAGTTGACATTGTGAAGGATGGGTTGACATTATGAAGGATGGTTGACATTATGAAGGATGGTTGACATTGTGAAGGATGAGTTGACATTGATGAAGAGTTGACATTATGAAGGATGGGTTAACATTGTGAAGGATGGGTTGACATTGTGAAGGATGGGTTGACATTGTGAAGATAGGTTGACATTATGATGAGGTTGACATTGTGAAGGATGGGTGACATTGTGAAAGGATGGGTTGACATTGTGAAGGATAAGGTTGACATTATGAAGGTTGACATTATGAATGAGTTGACATTGAAGAAGGAGTTGACATTATGAAGGATGAGGTTGACATTGTGAAGGATGGGTTGACATTGTGATAGGATAGGTTGACTTATGATGGAGGTTGACATTGTGATGGATGGGTTGACATTGTGATGAGGATGGGTTGACATTATGATGGGTTGACATTATGAAGGATGGGTTGACATTGTGAAAGGATGGAGTTGACATTGTGATGGGATGGGTTGACATTATGATGGGTTGACATTGTGAAGGGATGAGTTGACTTGACATTGTGATAGGGATGAGGTTGACATTGTGAGTGAGTTGGCATTGACGAAGGATGAGTTGACATTGTGAGGGATGGGTTGACATTGTGAGGGATGAGGTTGACATTGTGATGGGTTGATTCATTGTGAAGGATGGGTTGAGCATTATGAAGGATGGTTGACATTATGAAGGATGAGTTGACATTATGAAGGATGAGTTGGCATTGTGAAGGATGGAGTTGACATTAAGTAAAGGTTTGACATTGTGAAGGATGGAGTTGACATTGTGAAGATGGAGTTGACATTGTGAAGGATGGGTTGACATTGAAAGGTTGACATTGAAGGGATGGGTTGGCAATATGAAAGAATGGGTTGACATTATGAAGGAATGGAGTTGACATTATGAAGAGTTGACATTATGAAGGATAGGTTGACTTATCAGTGAAGGAGATAGGGAGTTGGCTGACATTGTGAAGATGGACGCATGTGAAATAGTTGACATTGTGATGGGTTGGCATTGCTGAAGATTGACATTATGTGAACGGCATTGTGATGGTTTGACATTGTGAAGGCTCGACATTGTGAAAGGATGAGTTGTCATTGTGAAGGTTGACGTTGTGATCAGTTAACGTGTGAAGGGATTAACATTATGAAAAAGAGATGGGTTGACATTATTATGAAAGGATAGGTTGAGGTTGACATTGTGAGATGGTTGACATTATGAAGGTTGATGGGTTGAAATTGTGAAAGATTGACATTATGAAAGGATGGTTGACATTGGCAATAGGATGGGTTGACATTATGAAGGATGGGTTGACATTGTGAAGGATGGGTTGACATTGTGATGGGATGAGTTGACATTATTGATGGGATGGGTTGACATTGTGTGAAGGGATGGGTTGACAGTATGATGGGGTTGACATTATGAAGGATGGAGTTGACATTGTGAAGGATGGGTTGACGTTGTGAAGGATAGGTTAACAGCCTGTCCGAAAAGGTTGTATGATATAATCGAATAAATTAACAATTATGAAATCGAGATGGATTGAAAGCATTATGATGGGATGGAGTTCAATGTTGAATGGAAAAAGGGTTGACATTATGATAGAAGTTGACATTGTGAAGGATAGGTGACATTGTGAAGGATAACATTAATCGAATAAATGAACAATGGAGTCGGCAATTGTGAAGTTGAAAAAGGTTGTTATTGTGAAGGATGAAGAAGTTGACATTATGAAAGAGGTTGACATTGTGAAAGGATGGGTTGACATTGTGAAAGGATGAGGTTGACATTGATGGTTGACATTGAAGGTTGACATTGTGAAGGATGGATTGACATTATGAAGGTTGACATTATGAAGGATTGACATTATGTTGACATTATGAAAGGATGGGATTGGTTGGCATTATTGAAGGATGGGTTGGCATTTGAAGGATGGGTTGACATTATGATGGGTTGACATTGCTGAAGAAGTTGACATTGTGAAGGATGGGTTGACATTATGATTGTTGAATGAAGGGGGTTGGAAGGATGCGGTTGACATTGTGATGGGAAGGAATGATGAGATGGGTTGACATTGTGAAGGATGAGTTGACATTGAAGGATCGTCTGACATTATGATGATGGGTTGACATTATGAAGGATGGGTTGACTTGTTGTGAAAGGATGAGGTTGAGGACTGAGTTGACATTATGAATGGATTGTTCTTAACATGATTGAGATGGGTGATGTTGTGATCGAGCATGGAGATTGAAGGATTATGATAGGTTGACATTATGAAGGATGGGTTTGACATTAGCAGAGATGGGTTCGACATTGTGATGGGATAGGTTGACATTGATGGTGGGATTGGGTTGACATTATGATGGGGATGGGGTTCGACGTTGTGATGGGATGGGTTTGACATTATAGATGGGTTGAGCATTATTATGAAGGATGAGTTGTTGTTGTGAAAGGATGGGTTGAAGCATTGTGATGGGATGAAGGTTGACATTACATTGTAGAGGATGAGTTGTTGTTGTGATGGGATGGGTTGACATTGATGGATGAGTTTGGCATTATGATGAGTTGGCATTATGAAGGATGAGTTGACATTGTGAAGGACGATTGACATTGTGAGGATGGAGTTGACATTATGATAGGTTGAAGGCATTATGAAGGATTTGAAGAAGATGAAGTTGACATTATGAAGGATAGGTTGACATTGTGAAGGATACGAGTTGACATTGTGATAGGTTAGGTTGACATTGTGATAGGATGGGTTGACATTAGGATGGGTTGACATTGTGATAGGATGGGTTGACATTGTGAAGGTTAAGGTTGACATTGCGAAAGGAGATTTGACATTATGATGGGTTATTGATGAAGGATGGGTTGACATTGTGAGGATGGATTTGACATTGTGAAGGATGAGTTGACATTATGATGGGTTGGCATTATGAAGGATGAGTTGACATTGTGAAGGATAGGTTGACATTGTGATGGGATGGGTTGACATTATAATGGGTTATTATTAAGGATCGTTGACATTGTGAAAGGATGAGGTTGACATTATGAAAGGATCAGTTAACATTTGCAAGAAGGATAGGTTTGACATTGTGAAAGATGGGTTGAACATTATGCAAGTGGGTTGACATTGTTATGATGAGTTGACATTGTGAAGGATGGATTTGACATTGTGAAAAGGATGGGTTGACATTGTATGATGAGTTGACATTGTGAAGGATGGTTGACATTATGAAAGATGGGTTGTATTATGAAAGATGGTGCAACATTATGAAAGGATGAAGTTGACATTATGAAAGAGGTTGACATTTGTGAAGGGATAGGGAGTTGTACATTATGAAGGATAAGTTGGCATTTAAGGGATAAGTTGACATTAGAGTGAGATTTGACATTATGATGGGTTGACATTTGTGATGGATGGGTTGACATTATGATGGGTTGGCATTGTGAAGGGGATGGTTGTTGACATTATGAAGGATGAGTTGACATTACTGAAGGATGGGTTGACATTATGAGGTTGATTGTGAAGGATGAGTTGACATTGTGAAGGAAGTTGACATTATGAAAGGAGTTGACATTGTTGGGTTGACATTGTGAAGGATGGGTTGAAACGTATGAAGGTTGACATTGAAGGATAGGTTGACATTATGATAGGTTGACATTATGAGATGGGACAACATTGTGAAGAGGTTTGACATTGTGAAGGACAGTTGACATTATGAAGGGTTGACGTGAGGATGGAGTTGACGTGTGAAGGTTGACATTGTGAAAGATGGTTGACGTTATGAAGGAGATGGGGCGATATTATGAGATGGGTTGACATTATGAAGGATAGGTTGACATTGTGAGATGGGTTGACATTATGA
>NW_027035516.1:0-10777 GCF_034236695.1 Oncorhynchus nerka
TGTGCATCAGTGTGTGTGTGTATCAGTGTGTGTGTGTATCAGTGTGTGTGTGTATCAGTGTGTGTGTGTGTATCAGTGTGTGTGTGTGTCAGTGTGTGTATCAGTGTGTATATGTATCAGAGTGTATATGTATCAGAGTGTATATGTATCAGAGTGTATATGTATCAGTGTGTGTGTGTATCAGAGTGTGTGTGTATCAGAGTGTGTGTGTATCAGAGTGTGTGTGTGTATCAGTGTGTGTGTGTATCAGAGTGTGTGTGTCAGTGTGTATATGTATCAGTGTGTATGTGTATCAGAGTGTGTGTGTATCAGTGTGTGTGTGTGTATCAGTGTGTGTGTGTGTATCAGTGTGTGTGTATCAGTGTGTGTATCAGTGTGTGCATGCTTCTCTGTGTGTACCAGTGTTGGTTGCATGATTCCTCACCCCCCCCCTCTCTCTGTGTGTCTACAGTGCAGCCAGACCCCCCAGAGGCAGTAACAGCAGTGGGGATGCTAGGATATCCCATGAGGCTCCAGGTGTACTGGACGAACCCTGCCTCCTGGCTCCACGACGCTGTGCCCTTCCCCCTCCGCTTCCAGCTCCGCTACCGTCCTGTAGGATCCAGCATCTGGTCTAACGTTAGTTCCTCTATTTAACATCTCTCCCCTCCCTACCGTCCTGTAGGATCCAGCATCTGGTCTAACGTTAGTTCCTCTATTTAACATCTCTCCCCTCCCTACCGACCTGTAGGATCCAGCATCTGGTCTAACGTTAGTTCCTCTAGTCATCACCTCTCCCCTCCCTACCGTCCTGTAGGATCCAGCATCTGGTCTAACGGTTAGTTCCTCTATTTAACATCTCTCTCCTCCCTACCGACCTGTAGGATCCAGCATCTGGTCTAACGTTAGTTCCTCTAGTCATCACCTCTCCCCTCCCTACCGTCCTGTAGGATCCAGCATCTGGTCTAACGTTAGTTCCTCTAGTCATCATACTGTCTCTCCATCTCTCCTCTCCCTCCCTCTCCATCTCTCCTCTCCCTCCCCATCTCCTCCTCCCTACCGTCCTGTAGGATCCAGCATCTGGTCTACCGTCAGTTCCTCTAGTCATCATACTGTCTCTCCATTCTCCTCTCCCTCCCCTACATCTCTATCTCCCCCTCCTCCTATCTGGTGCTTCTCTGATCCACCTGTACGCAGGACGACACCATTCTGTAGACTTCTGGCCCTTCTTTGGACACTGTGTTAACAACCCTCCAGACGGAGCTTCAATGCCATACAACTCTCCTTCCGTGGCCTCCAATTGCTCTTAAATGCAGTAAACTAAATGCATGCTCTTCAATCGATCGCCACCCACCTGTCCAGCATCACTACTCTGGAAGGTTCTGACTTGGACAACTACAAATACCTAGGTGTCTGGCTAGACTGTAAACTCACCTCCCAGACTCATATTAAACATCTCCAATACAAAATTAAATCTAGAATTGACAAAGCATCCTTCATTCATGCTGCCAAACATACCCTTGTAAAACTGACTTTCCTACCGATCCTCGACTTCGGTGATGTCATCTATAAAATTGCCTCAAACACTCTACTCAACAAATTGGATGCAGTCTATCACAGTGCCATCCGTTTGTCACCAAAGCCCCATATACAACCCACCACTGCGACCTGTATGCTCTAGTCGGCTGGCCCTCGCTTCATATTCGTCGCCAAACCCACTGGCTCCAGGTCATCTACAAGTCTCTGCTAGGTAAAGCCCCGCCTTATCTCAGCTTGCTGGTCACCATATCAACACCCACTCGTAGCACGCGCTCCAGCAGGAATATCTCACTGGTCACCCCCAAAGCCAATTCCTCCTTTGGCCTCCTTTGGCCGCCTCTCCTTCCAGTTCACTAACTTTAAGCACCAGCTGTCAGAGCAGCTCACAGATCACTGCACCTGTACATAGTCCATCTGTAAACAGCCCATCTACCTACCTACTTACCTCATCTGTATTTATTTATTTTGCAACAGCAGATAAAAAAACATCGGGCAGGACAGCAGAGATCTGATACTAAATATTTAATCAAAGCTCTTTCTCTCTCGGTCTGCTCTCTCTCTCTCCCTCTATCTCTCTCTCTCCCTCTTTCTCCCTGTCCCTCCCTATATCTCTATCTCACCTCCATCCCCCTATATCTCTATATCTCACTCCTCTCCTTATATCTCTATCTCACCCCTCCCTATATCTCTATCTCACCCTCCCTATATCTCTATCTCACCCCTCCCCTATTTCTCTATCTCACTCCTCCTATATCTCTATCTCCCCCTCCCCTATATCTCTATCTCACCCCTCCCCTATATCTCACCCCTCCCCTATATCTCTATCTCACCTCTCCTTATATCTCTATCTCACTCTCCTTATATCTCTATCTCACCCCTCCCTTATATTTCTATCCACCCTCCCCTTATATTTCTATCCACCCCCTCCCTATATCTCTATCTCACCTCCTCCCCTATATCTCTATATCTCACCCCCTCCTTATATCTCTCTATCTCCCCTCCCCTATATCTCTATCTCACCCTCCTCTATATCTCTATAATCTCACCCTCCCCTATATCTCTATCTCCCTCCCCTATATCTCTATCTCACCCTCCCCTTATATCTCTATCTCACCCCTCCCCCTATATCTCTATCTCACCCTCCCCTATATCTCTATCTCACCCTCCCCATATCTCTCTCACCTCCCCTATTTCTCTATCTCACCCCTCCCCTATTTCTCTATCTCACCCTCCCTATATCTCTATCTCCCCACCCCTATATCTCTATCTCACCCTCCCCTATCTCACCCTCCCCTATATCTCTATCTCACCCTCTCCCTTATATCTCTATCTCACTCTCCCCTTATATCTCTATCTCACCCCTCCCCTTATATTTCTATCCACCCTCCCTTATATTTCTATCCACCCTCCCTATATCTCTATCTCACCTCTCCCTTATATTTCTATCCACCCCTCCCTATATCTCTATCTCACCCTCCCTTATATCTCTATCTCACCCTCCCCTATATCTCTATCCACCCCCTCCCTATATCTCTATCTCACTCTCCCTATATCTCTATCTCACCCTCCCTGATATCTCTATCTCACCTCTCCCTATATCTCACTCCTCCCTATATCTCACCCTCTCCCTATATCTCTATCTCACCCTCCCCCTATATCTCTATGTCACCCTCCCCTATATCTCTCTCACCCTCCCCTATATCTCACTCCTCCCCCATATCTCTATCTCATCCTCCCCTATATCTCACTCCCTCCCTTATATCTCTATCTCAACCCCTCCCTTATATCTCTATCTCACTTCTCCCCTATATCTCTATCTCACTCCTCCCTATATCTCTATCTCACTCTCCCCTATATCTCTATCTCACCCTCCCCTATATCTCTATCTCAACCCTCCTTATATCTCTATCTCACCCCTCCCTTATATTTCTATCCACCCCTCCCTATATCTCTATCCACCCCTCCCTATTTCTCTATCTCACCCCTCTCCCCATATCTCTATCTCACCCCTCCTATATCTCTATCTCACTCTCTCCCTATTTCTCTATCTCACTCTCCCCTATATCTCTATCTCACCCTCCCTTATATCTATATCTCCATCTCCCTCACCCTTATATCTATATCTCCATCTCCCCTCCCTATATCTCTATCTCACCCTCCCCTATATCTCTATCTCACCTCCCCTATATCTCTATCTCACCCACTCCCTTATATTTCTATCCACCCCTCCCTATATCTCTATCTCACCCACTCCCTTATATTTCTATCCACTCTCCCTATATCTCTATCTCACCCCTCCCTTATATTTCTATCCACCCCTCCCTATATCTCCATCTCACCCTCCCTATATCTCTATCTCACCCTCCCTTATATCTCTATCTCACTCCTCCCCTATATCTCACTCCTCCCTTATATCTCTATCTCACTCTCTCCCTATATCTCTATCTCACTCTCCCCTTATATCTCTATATCACCCTCCCCTATATCTCTATCTCACCCTCCCCCTATATCTCACCCCCTCCTTATATCTCTATCTCACACCCTCCTTATATTTCTATCTCACTCTCCCCATATATCTCTCTCACCCTCCCTTATATTTCTATCCACCCTCCCTATATCTCTATCCACCCCTCCCTATATCTCTACCTCACCCCTCCCTATATCTCTATCTCACCCCTCCCTATATCTCTATCTCACCCCTCCCCTATATCTCTACCTCACCCCTCCCTATATCTCTATCTCACCCCTCCCTATATCTCTATCCACCCTCCCTATATCTCTATCCACCCCTCCCTATATCTCTATCTCACCCTCTCCCTATATCTCTATCTCACCCTCCCTTATATCTCTATCCACCCCTCCCTATATCTCTCTTCACCCTCCCTATATCTCTATCTCACCCTCCCCTATATCTCCATCTCACCCTCCCTTATATCTCTATCTCACCCTCCCTATATCTCTATCTCACTCCCTCCCCTATATCTCTATCTCACTCCCTCCCTTATATCTCTATCTCACTCCCTCCCTTATATTTCTATCCACCCTCCCTATATCTCTATCTCACCCTCCCTTATATCTCTATCCACCCCTCCCTATATCTCTATCTCACCCTCTCCCTATATCTCTATCTCACCTCTCCTATATCTCTATCTCACCCCTCCCCTATATCTCTATCTCACCCCTCCTTATATTTCTATCCACCCCTCCCTATATCTCTATCTCACCCCTCCCTTATATCTCTATCCACTCCTCCACATATTTCTATCCACCCTCCCTATATCTCTATCTCACCCTCCCTTATATCTCTATCCACCCCTCCACATATTTCTATCCACCCCCTCCCTATATCTCTATCCACTCCTCCCTATATCTCTATCTCACCCCTCCCCTATATTTCTATCCACCCTCCCCTATATCTCTATCTCACTCTCTCCCTATATCTCTATCTCACCCTCCCCATATCTCTATCTCACCCTCCCTATATCTCTATCTCACCCTCCCCTATATCTCTATCTCACCCCTCCCTTATATCTCTATCTCACTCCTCCTCTATATCTCTATCTCACCCTCCCTATATTTCTATCTCACCTCCTCCCTATATCTCTATCTCACTCCCTCCCCTATATCTCTATTTCACTCCTCCCTATATCTCTATCTCACCCTCCCTATATCTCTATCTCACCCTCCCTATATCTCTATCTCACTCCTCCCTTATATTTCTATCCACCCCCTCCCTATATCTCTATCTCACTTCCTCCCTATATCTCTATCTCACCCCTCCCTATATCTCTATCTCACCCTCCCCTATATCTCTATCTCACCCTCCCCTATATCTCTATCTCATCCTTCCCTATATCTATCCTCACCTCCTATATCTCTATCTCACCCCTCCCTATATATCTATCTCACCCTCCCTATATCTCACTCCTCCCCTATATCTCACCCCTCTCCCTATATCTCTCTCACCCTTCCCTTATATCTCTATCTCACACCCTCCCCATATATCTCTCTCACCCCTCCCCATATATCTCTCTCATCCACCTCCCTATATCTCTATCTCACCCCTCCCCTATATCTCATCCCTCCCCTATATCTCTATCTCACTCCTCCCTATATCTCACCTCTCTCCCCTATATCTCTATCTCACCCTCCCTATATCTCTATCTCACCCATCTCCCTATATCTCTATCTCACCCCCTCCCCTATATCTCTATCTCACCCATCTCCCTATATCTCTATCTCACCCCTCCCCTATATCTCTATTTCACCCCATCCCCCTATTTCTATCTGACCCCTCCCCTATATCTCTATCTCACCCCTCCCCTATATCTCTATCTCACCCTCCCTATATCTCTATATCACCCTCCCCTATATCTCTATCTCACCCTCTCCTATATCTCTATCTCACCCTCCCCTATATCTCTATATCACCCCCTCCCTATATCTCTATCTCACCCTCCCTATATCTCTATCCACCCTCCCTATATCTCTATCTCACCCCCTCCCTATATCTCTATCTCACCCCTCCCTATATCTCTATCTCACCCCTCCCCTATATCTCTATCCACCCTCCCTATATCTCTATCTCACCCCTCCCTATATCTCTATCTCACCCTCCCTATATCTCTATCTCACCCTCTCCCCTATATCTCTATCTCAATTCCTCCCTTATATCTCTATCTCACCTCTCCCTTATATTTCTATCCACCCTCTCCCTATATCTCTATCTCACCCCTCCCTATATCTCTATCTCACCCCTCCTCTATATCTCTATCTCCACCCTCCCCTTATATCTCTATCTCACCCTCCCTTATATTTCTATCCACCCTCCCTATATCTCTGATCTCACCCTCCCTTATATCTCTCTCACCCCTCCCTATATCTCTATCTCACCCTCTCCCTATATCTCTATCTCAATCCCTCCCCTTATATCTCTATCTCACCTCTCCCTTATATTTCTATCCACCCTCCCTATATCTCTATCTCACCCTCCCTTATATCTCTATCCACCCCTCCCTATATTTCTATCCACCCTCCCTATATCTCTATCTCACCCCCTCCCTATATCTCTATCTCACCCTCCCCTATCTCTATCTCACCCCTCCCTATATCTCTATCTCACCCCTCCCCTATATCTCTATCTCACCCCTCCCTATATCTCTATCTCACCCTCCCTTATATTTCTATCTCACCCTCTCCTATATCTCTATCTCACTCCTCCTTATATTTCTATCTCACCCCTCCCTTATATTTCTATCCACCCTCCCTATATCTCTATCTCACCCCTCCCTTATATTTCTATCCACCCCTCCCTATATCTCTATCCACCCCCTCCCTATATCTCTATCTCACCCCTCCCTATATCTCTATCTCACCCCTCCCTATATCTCTATCTCACCCCTCCCTATATCTCTATCTCACCCCTCCCTATATCTCTCTCACCCTCCCTATATCTCTATCCACCCCTCCCTATATCTCTATCTCACCCTCCTTATATTTCTATCCACCCCTCCCCATATCTATCCATCCTCTTATATTTCTCACCCTCCCTATCTCTATCTCTCACTATCCCTCCCTATATCTCTATCTCACCCTTATATTTCTATCCCCTATATCTCTACACTCCCTCCTATATCTCTATCTCACTTCTCCCTCTATCTATCTCTATATCTCACCTTCTCCTTATATCTCTATCTCATTTCTCTCCCATCTCTATCTCCCCTTATATCTCTATCTCTCCTTATATCTCTATCTCAATTTCTCCCCTATCTCTATCTCACCCTCCCCATATCTCACCCTCCTTATATTCTATCCACCTCTCCCTATATCTCTATCCTCCCTATATTCTATCTCACCCTCCTATATCTCTATCTCACTCCTCCTATATCTCTTATCTCACTTTCTCCTATATCTCTCTCACCCTCCCTATATCTCTATCCACTCCTCCCTATATCTCTATCTCACCCCTCCCCTATATCTCTATCTCATTCTCCCATTCTCTATCTCACCCTCCCCTATATCTCTATCCACCCTCCTATATCTCTATCTCACCCTCCCTATATCTTCTATCTCCCACTCCTCTTATCTTCTATTCACTCCTCCTTATATTCTATTCACCCCTCCCCTATATATCTCTATCTCAATTCTCCTTATATCTTCTATCTCACCTCCCTTATATTTCTATCCACCCTCCCTATATCTCTATCTCACCTCCTTTATATCTCTCTCACCCTCCCTATCTCTCTATCTCACCCTCCCCATATCTATCTCACCCTCCCTTATATCTCTATCTCACCCTCCTTATATTTCTATCCACCCCTCCTTATCTCTATCCCACCCTCCTTATATTCTCTATCCACCCTCCCTATATTTCTAGGTCCACTCCTCCTATATCTCTATCTCACTCCCCTTCCCTATATCTCTATCTCACCCTCTCCATATCTCTATCTCACCCCCTCCCTATATCTCTATCTCACCCTCCCTATATCTCTATCTCACCCTCCTCCGATATCTCTATCTCACTTCTCCTTATAGCTCTATCTCACTCCTCCTTATATTTCTTATCTCACTCCTCCCTATATCTCTATCTCACTCCTCCTCTTATATTTCTATCTCACCCTCCTTATATTTCTATCCACCTCTCCTATATCTCTATCTCACTCCCTCCCTTATATTTCTATCCACTTCTCCCTATATCTCTATCCACTCCTCCCTATATCTCTATCTCACCCTCCCCTATAGATCTCTATCAACCTCCCTATATCTCTATCTCACCCCCTCCCTATATCTCTATCTCACCCTCCCCTATTCTATCTCACCCCCTCCCTTTATATTTCTATCCACCCCTCCCTATCTCTATTCACTCCTCCTATATCTCTATCTCACCCTCCTCTATATCTCTATCTCACTCCTCCTTATATCTCTATCTCACCTCCTTATATTTCTATCCACCTCCTATATCTCTATCTCACCCTCCCCATTCTATCTCACCCTCCTTATTTTCTATCCACCCTCCCTCATATCTCTCTATCTCACTCCCTTATATCTCTCTCACTCTCTCCCATCTCTATCCCACCCCTCCCCATTCTATCTCACCCTCCCTTATATCTCTATCTCACCCTCCCTTTTATATTTCTATCCACCCTCCCTATATCTCTATCTCAATTCTCCTTATATCTCTATCCACCCTCCTATATTTCTATCCACCCTCTCCCTATATCTTATCTCACCCTCCCTATATCTCTATCTCACCCTCCCATATCTCTATCTCACCCCTCCCCATATCTCTATCTCACCCTCCCCATATCTCTATCTCAATTTCTCCCTATATCTCTATCTCACCCTATATCTCTATCTCACCTTCCTTCTGATCTCTATCTCACCCCCTCTTATATTTCTATCTCACCCTCCTATATCTCTATTTCACCCTTATCTCACCCTCCCATATCTCTATTTCACCCTATATCTCTATCTCACCCATCTCCCCTATATCTCTATCTCACCCTCTATCTCACCCATCTCCCTATATCTCTATTTCACCTTCCTATATCTCACCCATCTCCCTATATCTCTCTCACCTCCCCTATATCTCTATCCTCTCTGCTCTCTCCACTCCTTCTCTTCCTCCAGGTGGAGTCTAAGTCCAGCCCCCTGCTGATAACTGATGCCTAGCAGGCACGCCCACCAGCTGCAGGTGAGAGCCCAGGACGACATCAACCCAGACAGCCAGTGGAGTGACTGAGCCCCTACTGCAGGCTTGTCCATGGATTGGTGAGAATACCCTTGTGTCCCAAATGGAACCCTATTCCCTATATAGTACACTACTTTAGACCAGAACCCTATGGAACCCGATTCCTATATGGTGCACTACTTTAGACCAGAACCCTATTCCCTATATATAGTGCACTACTTTGAGCAGGACCCAGCAAACTGGGAACTTCCCAGAACATTAGCTAAGATTCCCATTAAGCGCTAGTTTGAGTTTTATCTAACAGAATGATAATATCCAAAAACATTAAAATTATGTTTCTTGATCACATATATATATATATAAATAAAATAAAGGTTTTATTCATGTTTTAAATTAAATATCCTTGGAATGTTTTCCTAATATTCACCAAAATTTTCCCAGCAAACCTAAAATGTTTCTATGATAGTTCCCAGAACATTCGTTAGGTTGCAGAAGATGTTCTTATAACATAAAAACTGTCCAGTCGTGCTGAAGATGATACAATGTTTATATAAAACATTCACCCATGTTGCAAGAACGTTCCTAGAACATGCATTTAGTCTGTTCTATAGGTTCTGTGAACACATTTAGTCTTTGTTCCTATAAGGTTCCCAGAACACATTTAGTCTGTTCTATAAAGGTTCTCAGAACACATTTAGTCTGTTCTATAAAGGTTCTCAGAACACATTTAGTCTGTTCTATAAAGGTTCCCAGAACACATTTAGTCTGTTCTATAAAGGTTCCCAGAACACATTTAGTCTGTTCTATAAAGGTTCTCAGAACACATTTAGTATGTTCTTATAAGGTTCTCAGAACACATTTAGTCTGTTCTATAAAGGTCCTCAGAACACATTTAGTCTGTTCTATAAAGGTCCTCAGAACACATTTAGTCTGTTCTATAAAGGTTCTCAGAACACATTTAGTCTGTTCTATAAAGGTTCTCAGAACACATTTAGTCTGTTCTATAAAGGTTCTCAGAACACATTTAGTCTGTTCTTTTGTAAAGGTCATCAGAACACATTTAGTCTGTTCTATAAAGGTTCTCAGAACACATTTAGTCTGTTCTATAAAGGTTCTCAGAACACATTTAGTCTGTTCTATAAAGGTTCTCAGAACACATTTAGTCTGTTCTATAAAGGTTCTCAGAACACATTTAGTCTGTTCTAGGTTCTACAAAGGTTCTCAGAACACATTTAGTCTGTTCTTTGAACACATTTAGTCTGTTCATCAGAACACATTTAGTCTGTTCTATAAAGGTTCTCAGAACATATTTAGTCTGTTCTATAAAGGTTCTCAGAACACATTTAGTCTGTTCTATAAAGGTTCTCAGAACACATTTGGGTCTGTTAAAGGTTCTCAGAACACATTTAGTCTGTTCCAAGGTCTCAGAACACATTTACTGATCTTATAAGGTTCTCAGAACACATTTAGTCTGTTCTATAAAGGTTCTCAGAACACATTTAGTCTGATCTTATAAGGTTCTCAGAACACATTTAGTCTGTTCTATAAAGGTTCTCAGAACACATTTAG